>NC_045167.1:8262615-8280115 GCF_900700415.2 Clupea harengus | reverse complement strand
TTTAGTTCCCTGTAAGGACACATTTGGCCCTGTTCTTTTGGCATGCGCCTCGGAACGCGCTGCTTTCCCAGAACTCGTTTCCCCCAGCGTGTGCTGCCGAGTGAGCTCACGTGCGTCGTGCTGCACAAGTGCACCACAATTGGACAAAGGAAAAACAACAACAACAACAACAACAACAGCAAAACTAAAAAAAAGTCCCCAAAATGAAATTGGCTGGGAGAAGCATCAGCAGTGAGTAAAACATGAGTTGCACCGCAAAATGCACTTGAGAGGGTCATTGATAAAGACTCCTTGTACTTGCTTTCTAAGGAGATCTCTCCTTGCTGTCAAACTACGGTCAACTCTAAATGGCCTGGTTGACTCCTGCCAACTTTCATATCCTGACTACAAACCTTATCATCTGAATAAACTGATACGGTATCCTTTGAATATCTTATCAACTCTTTTGATTTGTTGGTGTTAGAGTGGCCTTGTGCTCCATTCACTGAAAACACATGGAATTCTCGCAAATGGATTTTTTTGAATGTTGGAATGGTATTGGAATTCTACATGATCTGTTTGTTGCAGGTTTATGTGATTATGTTACTTGACTCTGCTTGTGTTCGCAAAGCACTCTGCAGTTGAGCCTTGGCACAGTTTAGCATAAATAAGGTTGTTGGTTTATATCGTTGATGTGGTTCCTCTGTCCCATGTGATGCGATGTCGGCTGGTATTCTTTGTATAGACATTTACATTTACATTTAGTCATTTAGCAGACGCTTTTATCCAAAGCGACTTACAATGTATACACATTTTATATTTACACTGATGGCACACTGCACATCAGGAGCAATTAGGGGTTCAGTGTCTTGCTCAAGGACGCTTCGACAGGGAATCCAACTAGCAACCTTTTGATTACTAACCGACTTCTCTACCTCCTGTACCACTGTCGCCCGTATAGAAGCACTTCACCATGCTCCGCACTAATTAACTACGTCCGTAGTGTCCTCCACCGAGCAGTGCAGCAGTGCAAGAGAAGCACGGATAGAAAGGTGAGGGGAAAAGCACTACTCAGAAGAAAATAAGAAGCCTGCCATTGCTTGGTCTATTTTCAGGTGCAGTCAGACGGATGGCATTAGTGAAGATGTATCGGTGTAGAAACAGAGAGCAGAAATATGTCTTGAGCACGTTCACACCCGCTGCTGGAGGAAAACCACTTGAGTGTGTAGGGAAGAGTCGCTGACTGATGAACTCTCAACACGTCAAACTGTCCATAAAAGACTGCTTTAAAATGCGGCCTGTCTTTCCCGCCCGTTAGGGTTAAGTTATATAGCCTTAAAAGAATAAGAATAATAATAATAATAATAATAATTTCAGATTTAATACTGTGACGATAAATCCATGATAATTACTTTTGGATTGGCAAATATCATAAATTCATAAATATCTTTATAACAATACGTGTCTGCAAAATGTCACTTAAATAAATAGTTTTAAACAAATGTGTGTGTGTGGCGTGCCCTGTGTTTTCTTACATGCTACACATCCTCTGGACTCAATAAGAGAGGGAGAGGCAGCTACGGAGAAGAAAAGAGGGGGTTAAGACCGTCACAAGAATCCCCCTGAAGGATACGGTTTAATTCATGGAAGTGAATTACTGAGGGTGGATTTACACTTTTTAAGAACCCTCCGTTCCGAAGTAAGCAAAAGCAAAGTATCAGGGCAACAAAATCTAGGGATGATGAGATTAAGTCATTTGCATCGATGCGGCGACATAAAGGTTCACAACCACCGTGATTCCAGTATTGGACCGGTGCGATGCGATTGTCCCAATGAAGCAGAAAAGCACTTCGCAATCAGTAGCCAATGTCACAATCACTGCAGTAATGTGCCAATTATTTTGAGTGCGTGTGTATGTGTGTGATGGGCCTCTCACCCTCTCACCATCTTGGTTGGTGCTCTTAAAAATGACCTGTTGTGTGTGTGTGTGTGGAGCAAGGTTTGTTTGTTAGTCACACACACACACACACACACACACACACACAGATAGATAGATAGATAGAGATACTCTCAAAATAATTGCTGGCATCACAGAGAAGGTTGTTAAATAGATTGCTGATTGCACAATGCTTTGATAGTAGTATTTCTCTAGCCTGGATACCAGACCGAACTTAGCCCCGCCCACACATTTTTTGGTTGGGAAGTTCGGTCTGGCATTACTCCATTGAGGAGAAATTATCTGCGGCTCGATATCGGCCGTACCAATCAAATTGTTAAGGCGGGCTTTATACGATGATGGACAGATGATCAACAATAAAGTAACCAACCACGTCACCAACACACGAGTTGAATTCGTTTTCAACAAACATGGCTGCCGCTGGAGAGCTGAAATGTATAGATTCGAGTCCATTTAGACATTGACAGTGCATTCATTTTGAAAGAGGAACAGAGAAACGCAATTAAGGCATTTGTCAATCGAAAAGATGTTTTTGCCTTCCTTCCTACGGGATCCGGTAAAAGTGTAATGTATCAGCTGCCCCTGGTCACATACTACGTTGTTCTGATTGGTTGTAGGTAACCAATTGAGCGAAGAGGCATTTTTTCTCCTGGTTCGGTTGAAACACGCCCCATAATCACAGCCCAATGGAGCGATATCAGACTCATATTCTGACTAGAATTATGAGTATGACATCGTCAGGCTAGTATTTCTCTGCTTTGTGACCTAAAAATGACAGGTCACATGCTCTTTGGCAGTCAGTGCAGAGCAGGTTACTCACGAGCAAGCGCTCTGTTTGCTGCTGGTCGACTATTTCTCCCCGTCGAAATGCCCTGTGTGCTGATAGGCCCATGTTTCACTCAAGAGCCCCCCCCAGCCATATACTGTAGCATGATGTTAATTGCTATAGTTGTCTATTGTTATCAATTGTTTAGTGTAGCTCCTGTTTACCACGTTGTATTTTGTGTATTGCATTTCACGTATGGGATGGGTCTGCATTGTCTTACTACAAGAATTGTCAGCAACTTAAGTCGCCGTGGCAATAAAGAATATTCCATCCTTCCTCTAAGGAGATTGTGAAGGTTAAACTGGTGTCAGTGGATGGTGCCTTAACATGTTGGACTAATGGTGTCAAACAGACTTATGATCAATTATCTGTCATCTCTCTCTCTCTCTCCTCTTGTTCTAGACCACTGGGATGTTCCAGAGTCGGTTCTCCAGTTGGTTCCGTCCGATCTTCAGCTGAACAAGCTGGCGGGTCGCCTGGGCCCGGAGTGGGTGTCTGTCCTGCTGGACCTGGGCCTCTCCACAGAGGACGTGTACCGTTGCCGTACTAGCGACCCTTTCACCATGCAGAACCAAGTTCTGGCGGGCCTGGTTCTGTGGAAGCAGCGATCGGGTCGGACAGCCACGGTCCACAGGCTCATCCAGAGCCTACGGGCTGCAGAGCTGCATCCCTCCATATTGGACCAGGTGCCCCTGTGAAGCAGGGCAGCATCCACCATTCTGTTACCTGCACAGCACTAGAAACAACCCCAGGACCAAAGACTCAACCCCAGGACCAAAGACTCCTCTCCCCTCCTCTCCTCAGCCCCCTTCCCTTCCCTTCCCTCCTCTCCTCTCCTCTCCTCTCCTCTCCTCTCCTCTCCTCTCCTTCCTCTCCTTCCTCTCCTCTCCTCTCCTCTCCTCTCCTCTCCCCTCCCCTCCCCTCCCCTCCTCTCCTCTCCTCTCCTCTCCCCTTCCTCTCCTATCCTCTTCTCTCCTCTCCTCTCCTCTCCCCTTCCTCTCCTCTCCTCTTCTTCTCTTCTCTTCTCCTCTCTCCCCTCCCCTCCCCTCCCCTCCCCTCCCCTCCTCTCCTCTCCTCTCATCTCCCCTTCCTCTCCTATGCTCTTCTCTCCTCTCCTCTCCTCTCCCCTTCCTCTCCTCTCCTCTTCTTCTCTTCTCTTCTCCTCTCTCCTCTCCTCTCCCCTTCCTCCTCTTCTCTTCTCTCCTCTCCTCTCTTCCTCTCTCCTCTCCTCTCCTCTCCCCTCCTCTCCTCTCCTCTCCCCTCCTCTCATCTCCCCTCCCCTCCTCTCCTCTCCTCAGCCACCTCCAGTCCTGCTGTAGGTTTTCAAAAACACTCTGCGGTTCTGACCTGGACTTTACACGGCAAACTCTGCTCGCTCTCCGGCAGCCAATGGCCCAGGCTTCATGTGAGCGTCATGGGGGTGGGGACAGGTTAGGGGTGCGCTTCCCCTGGTCCTCACTTAATGATTCAAAGAAAGGCTTGTTTGTCTCTCTCTCTGTTTCCTTTCACAGGATTAGAAAATGAAAATGATAACCCTTCTTGCCAAATGGTGGACCATCACTACCAATTGTTGTTTTTTTTCTTTTTTAAATGAACATGTATAGAAAAATGTGCATCGGGGCCTTTGTGTAACCAGAGTACATTCAGGCTGAATAAAAGAATGATGCCTAATGGGTTTCTCCACTGTGTAAAAGCACTCAGGAAGCCTTCAGACCAGACATGATGTGTCAGACGTGCATTAATAAACTTTCGTGAAGAAAATCCTCCATTATAACATGCTGGTACGTTATGGAAATGAATGAAATGGAACATTTGGATGTATTATGAAAAAAAGTTTTGTCTATCTGTCTGTCTGTTTAGGCCTTTGTGTGTTGCTAAGACATTTTGACCCTCTCTCTTTGAAAGCCTTGCGAGACCTTCTGGGTTGTATGACTTGAGTGTCCTTCCTTTGAAATCTATTCACTTCCTTTCTTGTTGCAGTACACTTAATTAGGTCCATTACCGCCTTGTCCAGGGCCTATTGTGTCATTAAACTTTTGTGTTACACAATTTCTTGTTGATGTCCTTTTTGAGAATATCAAAGTACTAAAATTAAGATTATTATTATTATTATTATTATTATTATTATTGTTATAACTGGAACAACAGAACCGAATCTAAACTAGACTTGTCTGCTTACAGGGCAGAAAAGGCTGGAAGCATTTTTATGTTCGGTTCTAAAGAATGTCAGTCCAAATGGGACTGTTGGTCCATCTGCTATATGCGTCAGAACCAACCTGCCATCTTAACATCCATCTTAGCACTGGCCTTTGGGATAAAGAGGACGGGTAGTTCCTCTCGCTCTCTCTGGTTCTGTGCTATACCCTCCTCTCCCTCCTGGCACCCTACTCTACACTACATAATGTCTTTCTCATCCGCTGGCCATCATGCCTTGACTGCACCCTGTGCCATCTCTCCAGACCCAGTGCCCTGACTGCACCCTGTGCCATCTCTCCCAGACCCAGTGCCCTGACTGCGCCCACATCTCTCCCAGACCCAGTGCCCATGCATGAAGGCCGGACCCGGATGCAGTCTGGCCAGCTTTAACATAGCATTGAGCATTGTGATGAATGGGACCGGTAATTCAGTTCTATAGTTCTTAACTCTAGTTCTATAGTTCTAAACTCTCTAGCTCTATATTCCACCTCCATGGTCAGGCAGGCCGCCCTCTCCTCTCCCTCTTGACACCCAATGGCTTTCCCTCTGTGCTGACTCAGTGGCCTAACAAGCGTGTTAAGTACTGCCATGTGAGTTGGCCACATGAACAGGTCGTCAGGGAGATGTAATGTGGATGGGCGGCGGCGGTGGTGACTCACTGGGGGCAAGGCGATTGGCTCTTCAGAGGTTTAGCTGATTGGCTCTTGATATTTTTGGGGCCAACACTTGGCACCAGGAACCAAGATGTAATGAAATGTACCATTTGCAAGCCTAGCATTGGCCATTGTGATAAATGGGAGTGGTATTTCAGTTTATTCTAAATATTCAGTTATATAGTTCTAAACTCTCTCGTTCTGAAGTAGCAAGCCTAGCATTGGCCATTGCAAAGAATGGTAATTGTGAGTGGCATCTTCCTTGAGTCGGTCAGAGTGGTAATTCTATGTTCTCTCTCTATGGTCAGGTTAGGCCACCCTCCCCTTCCCCTCTACACCGTCTGGTTCTCTCTCTCACTGCCTCACTGGTGTAAAGAGTGCGTTGAGTAGTGCCCAGTGAGTTACCACATGAGCGGCTCGTCAGACAGATGTAATGTGGACAGATGCCCGGTGATGGTGACTCACTGGAGAGCGGCTGACCAGCGCTGTGATCACGGATGGCCAGATATCCTCGGCACTGATAGTAATGAATCATTACAGGACAGTCAAACTGCATCAAACATTAAGGGAGACCATCAGTCTTGGCTTGTCCCAGAGGAGTCATTAGACAGTATGGTTGCTAGTGGGTGTCTGCCTGCAACACTGCCAGCAGTGGATTAAAACATCACATATGCTACTCGACATTCTACCAGCAGTCACACCGCCGAGAGAGCTTCACTGAGGGGGTGGTGACGACTTACACTTCCAGCTAATCAACTCCATGTTTGTCAAATACTTGGCAAAGCCATATGGTTTAGGAGGGGGGAGGGGGCGGGGCGGGCCAACCTCTAAATCCTCAAATGATGGGTGTATTGGCTTAGCGAAATGACACACTGGAAGCCACAGGAGCGCACCCCACGCCCCTCCCCCTCCCACCACCCCTTCATATCTCAGAGAAAAACAGCAGTGGGAGAGTTTGGGTGACTGGAAAAAGAGAAAGGATTGGCTACTGTTACTTGAAATAACAACATTCAAATCAATGACTTATGTTATAAGGAAATGAAGTTGATATTGGTCGGCCATTTTGGAAATTTGGACCCAGGGTCTGCACGTTAGGTGCTTTTTGGAGACAGGGCATGTGACGTAAACAGAAAATCAACCAGGTACACCAAGAATGAATCGGTGGCTTAATTTCTGACTGCGCGTACACTGTCCAATGATTTTACAGTCATTGATTGAAATGGTAAGGTCGTACAACTGCCGAAAATCATTTCACTCCAAATACTACTGATGGAGATAATTTCCAAATACTGTTAATGACTTAAGAATATAATAATCAAGTGCCTTGTATTATTAATTACCTTATATGAATCATGTGCTTATGAAAGCAGGAACATGGCTTTTCTGTGTTTCGGTGTGTGTGTAACTTAGATTATTAGGTGCCACTTAGTCTGCATACGTATAAGAGCATGTTTAGACCAGAGGTGATAAGAAGGGTCGAACTGTGCTTCTTCCGACCTTGTGCAAAACTTCCATCCTTGGCTCGGACGTCAGAAATCTGGGATAGCTGGTGTGATCTGAGGTCCGGGTTGGCTGGGGTAGTGCAGGGGTCCCCTGAGCCGAGGGTCTGTAAGCTGATCCATTCACCCTGTGACTGGGGAAACTCAGGTGAGGAGAGGACAGACAGACGGACAGGTGTTAGCATGGCGATTCAGGTGAGGAGAGGACAGACAGACAGACCGGTGTTAGAATGGTGATGGAAATTGATATTACCATTAATTTATAGACTTACATTGCATTGCAAGCATGTTCTCCTGTGTGTGTGTGTGTGTGTGTGTGTGTGTGTGTGTGTGTGTGTGTGTGTGTGTGTGTGTGTGTGCGCCATGTGTATTGATAGTCTTGGTACACCTTTGTTTAAAGCCCCTAGCAGACATCCCCCCCTGCCCCAGGTGGAGGACTACACATCAATTGTCCACCATTTTGGGCCTGTGTGTGTTCCTCCATAGGAAGATCCCCTCCCACTCACATGTCCCCTTCCCCACATTGACCTGTAACAAACCAATGCTGACCCATGTAACCTCCCATGATTGACTGGTATTTAACCTGTAACACTGTGGTGCCTCTTTAGTCTTTTTGCCTGCCTCTACTTGATGTTGGAATTGACTCCCTGCAGGAGCGCCTTGAAATACACCTCCAGAAATCTCCTATTCGCCTCGTGGTCTTTTGTCTAAAAGAGTGTCGGCCTGAGAATTCCCGTCAATGGCGATTCAGGGGAGGAAAGGACAGACAGGCAGGCAGGTGATATCCATCCTCGAGGGGGGGAGCTGACTGTCCTGGGTTCATGTCTGACTGTTTGTCTTTGTCAGGGGAGCAGGCGGAAACAGAAGGCACAGTTGCATTGGTCTGTGAGAGGAGAGACATGAGTGTTTGTTATTGCAAAAGACCTTTGGGGTTATGGAAGGCCGTTGGCCTGGATGCATTGGTGTTTGAGAGTGCAAAAGACCTTCCCTTCCCTTCCCTTCCCTCCCCTCCTCTCCTCTCCTTCCTCTCCTCTCCTCTCCTCTCCTCTCCTCTCCCCTCCCCTCCCCTCCCCTCCTCTCCTCTCCTCTCCTCTCCCCTTCCTCTCCCCTTCCTCTCCTCTCCTCTTCTTCTCTTCTCTTCTCCTCTCTCCTCTCCTCTCCTCTCCCCTTCCTCCTCTTCTCTTCTCTCCTCTCCTCTCTTCCTCTCTCCTCTCCTCTCCCCTCCTCTCCTCTCCTCTCCTCTCCTCAGCCACCTCCAGTCCTGCTGTAGGTTTTCAAAAACACTCTGCGGTTCTGACCTGGACTTTACACGGCAAACTCTGCTCGCTCTCCGGCAGCCAATGGCCCGGGCTTCATGTGAGCGTCATGGGGGTGGGGACAGGTTAGGGGTGCGCTTCCCCTGGTCCTCACTTAATGATTGAAAGAAAGGCTTGTTTGTCTCTCTCTCTGTTTCCTTTCACAGGATTAGAAAATGAAAATGATAACCCTTCTTGCCAAATGGTGGACCATCACTACCAATTTTTTTTTTTTTATTTTTTTTTTTTTAAATGAACATGTATAGAAAAATGTGCATCGGGGCCTTTGTGTAACCAGAGTACATTCAGGCTGAATAAAAGAATGATGCCTAATGGGTTTCTCCACTGTGTAAAAGCACTCAGGAAGCCTTCAGACCAGACATGATGTGTCAGACGTGCATTAATAAACTTTCGTGAAGAAAATCCTCCATTATAACATGCTGGTACGTTATGGAAATGAATGAAATGGAACATTTGGATGTATTATGAAAAAAAGTTTTGTCTATCTGTCTGTCTGTTTAGGCCTTTGTGTGTTGCTAAGACATTTTGACCCTCTCTCTTTGAAAGCCTTGCGAGACCTTCTGGGTTGTATGACTTGAGTGTCCTTCCTTTGAAATCTATTCACTTCCTTTCTTGTTGCAGTACACTTAATTAGGTCCATTACCGCCTTGTCCAGGGCCTATTGTGTCATTAAACTTTTGTGTTACACAATTTCTTGTTGATGTCCTTTTTGAGAATATCAAAGTACTAAAATTAAGATTATTATTATTATTATTATTATTATTATCATTGTTATAACTGGAACAACAGAACCGAATCTAAACTAGACTTGTCTGCTTACAGGGCAGAAAAGGCTGGAAGCATTTTTATGTTCGGTTCTAAAGAATGTCAGTCCAAATGGGACTGTTGGTCCATCTGCTATATGCGTCAGAACCAACCTGCCATCTTAACATCCATCTTAGCACTGGCCTTTGGGATAAAGAGGACGGGTAGTTCCTCTCGCTCTCTCTGGTTCTGTGCTATACCCTCCTCTCCCTCCTGGCACCCTACTCTACACTACATAATGTCTTTCTCATCCGCTGGCCATCATGCCTTGACTGCACCCTGTGCCATCTCTCCAGACCCAGTGCCCTGACTGCACCCTGTGCCATCTCTCCCAGACCCAGTGCCCTGACTGCGCCCACATCTCTCCCAGACCCAGTGCCCATGCATGAAGGCCGGACCCGGATGCAGTCTGGCCAGCTTTAACATAGCATTGAGCATTGTGATGAATGGGACCGGTAATTCAGTTCTATAGTTCTTAACTCTAGTTCTATAGTTCTAAACTCTCTAGCTCTATATTCCACCTCCATGGTCAGGCAGGCCGCCCTCTCCTCTCCCTCTTGACACCCAATGGCTTTCCCTCTGTGCTGACTCAGTGGCCTAACAAGCGTGTTAAGTACTGCCATGTGAGTTGGCCACATGAACAGGTCGTCAGGGAGATGTAATGTGGATGGGCGGCGGCGGTGGTGACTCACTGGGGGCAAGGCGATTGGCTCTTCAGAGGTTTAGCTGATTGGCTCTTGATATTTTTGGGGCCAACACTTGGCACCAGGAACCAAGATGTAATGAAATGTACCATTTGCAAGCCTAGCATTGGCCATTGTGATAAATGGGAGTGGTATTTCAGTTTATTCTAAATATTCAGTTATATAGTTCTAAACTCTCTCGTTCTGAAGTAGCAAGCCTAGCATTGGCCATTGCAAAGAATGGTAATTGTGAGTGGCATCTTCCTTGAGTCGGTCAGAGTGGTAATTCTATGTTCTCTCTCTATGGTCAGGTTAGGCCACCCTCCCCTTCCCCTCTACACCGTCTGGTTCTCTCTCTCACTGCCTCACTGGTGTAAAGAGTGCGTTGAGTAGTGCCCAGTGAGTTACCACATGAGCGGCTCGTCAGACAGATGTAATGTGGACAGATGCCCGGTGATGGTGACTCACTGGAGAGCGGCTGACCAGCGCTGTGATCACGGATGGCCAGATATCCTCGGCACTGATAGTAATGAATCATTACAGGACAGTCAAACTGCATCAAACATTAAGGGAGACCATCAGTCTTGGCTTGTCCCAGAGGAGTCATTAGACAGTATGGTTGCTAGTGGGTGTCTGCCTGCAACACTGCCAGCAGTGGATTAAAACATCACATATGCTACTCGACATTCTACCAGCAGTCACACCGCCGAGAGAGCTTCACTGAGGGGGTGGTGACGACTTACACTTCCAGCTCATCAACTCCATGTTTGTCAAATACTTGGCAAAGCCATATGGTTTAGGAGGGGGGAGGGGGCGGGGCGGGCCAACCTCTAAATCCTCAAATGATGGGTGTATTGGCTTAGCGAAATGACACACTGGAAGCCACAGGAGCGCACCCCACGCCCCTCCCCCTCCCACCACCCCTTCATATCTCAGAGAAAAACAGCAGTGGGAGAGTTTGGGTGACTGGAAAAAGAGAAAGGATTGGCTACTGTTACTTGAAATAACAACATTCAAATCAATGACATGTTATAAGGAAATTAAGTTGATATTGGTCGGCCATTTTGGAAATTTGGACCCAGGGTCTGCACGTTAGGTGCTTTTTGGAGACAGGGCATGTGTCGTAAACAGAAAATCAACCAGGTACACCAAGAATGAATCGGTGGCTTAATTTCTGACTGCGCGTACACTGTCCAATGATTTTACAGTCATTGATTGAAATGGTAAGGTGGTACAACTGCCGAAAATCATTTCACTCCAAATACTACTGATGGAGATAATTTCCAAATACTGTTATTGACTTAAGAATATAATAATCAAGTGCCTTGTATTATTAATTACCTTATATGAATCATGTGCTTATGAAAGCAGGAACATGGCTTTTCTGTGTTTCGGTGTGTGTGTAACTTAGATTATTAGGTGCCACTTAGTCTGCATACGTATAAGAGCATGTTTAGACCAGAGGTGATAAGAAGGGTCGAACTGTGCTTCTTCCGACCTTGTGCAAAACTTCCATCCTTGGCTCGGACGTCAGAAATCTGGGATAGCTGGTGTGATCTGAGGTCCGGGTTGGCTGGGGTAGTGCAGGGGTCCCCTGAGCCGAGGGTCTGTAAGCCGATCCATTCACCCTGTGACTGGGGAAACTCAGGTGAGGAGAGGACAGACAGACGGACAGGTGTTGTCATGGCGATTCAGGTGAGGAGAGGACAGACAGACAGACCGGTGTTGTTATGGCGATTCAGGTGAGGAGAGGACAGACAGACAGACCGGTGTTAGAATGGTGATGGAAATTGATATTACCATTAATTTATAGACTTACATTGCATTGCAAGCATGTTCTCCTGTGTGTGTGTGTGTGTGTGTGTGTGTGTGTGTGTGTGTGTGTGTGTGTGTGTGTGTGCCATGTGTATTGATAGTCTTGGTACACCTTTGTTTAAAGCCCCTAGCAGACATCCCCCCCTGCCCCAGGTGGAGGACTACACATCAATTGTCCACCATTTTGGGCCTGTGTGTGTTCCTCCATAGGAAGATCCCCTCCCACTCACATGTCCCCTTCCCCACATTGACCTGTAACAAACCAATGCTGACCCATGTAACCTCCCATGATTGACTGGTATTTAACCTGTAACACTGTGGTGCCTCTTTAGTCTTTTTGCCTGCCTCTACTTGATGTTGGAATTGACTCCCTGCAGGAGCGCCTTGAAATACACCTCCAGAAATCTTCTATTCGCCTCGTGGTCTTTTGTCTAAAAGAGTGTCGGCCTGAGAATTCCCGTCAATGGCGATTCAGGGGAGGAGAGGACAGACAGGCAGGCAGGTGATATCCATCCTCGAGGGGGGAGCTGACTGTCCTGGGTTCATGTCTGACTGTTTGTCTTTGTCAGGGGAACAGGCGGAAACAGAAGGCACAGTTGCATTGGTCTGTGAGAGGAGAGACATGAGTGTTTGTTATTGCAAAAGACCTTTGGGGTTATGGAAGGCCGTTGGCCTGGATGCATTGGTGTTTGAGAGTGCAAAAGACCTTGTGGTGTGGATGTAATGGTGTTTGAAGTATCGGTTGAGGACACTGACCCCACACAGCAGAACAGAGTGTTCCTGTTTGTTGTTTAATATCTGGACACATATTGGCCCTTCTGAATCAACCCCCTGCCTGAACATCCACTAGGAGAGAGGAAGAGAAAGAGAGAGAGAGAGAGAGAAAGAGAGAGAGAGAGGGAGAGAAAGAAAGAGAGAGACTTTTGAAAGGCCTTGTGCAAGATTGATGTTTTTCTGTGTGTTTTCTGTCTGTGTGTTCTCTCATGAGTGAAGTGTTAGGAGTGTGGTCGGTTAAGATTATCATGCTGCCTGCCTATCAGAAGCCCAACGCCCCCATCCTTTGAGGTTAAGTCTCTTAGGCTGAAATCTGGACTTGTTGTTCATCCATGAAAAAGGGTGCACAATGCACAATGGATAAGATCTCACAAACCTTCCCAAGGCCGAATAAATACACTTGCAGAGGTCACATTTCAGAGCACATACCCAGAGCTAAAGCATCGCTCTCTCTCTCTCTCTCTCTCCCTCTCCCTCTCTTGATCGCTCTCCTGATTGCTCTCTCTCTTCCTCTCTCCACAAAGTTTAAGGGCATGTTATGCATTTGATTTCCCCCTTGAACACCATGTGGATGACAAGTTTAGCACAAATTCAGATCCCCCCCCCCGATACTACCCCGATACATACACGATACTACATTTGTCTTGGCAGTTGTTCTGGGCTCCAGTTAAAAAGGGGTCACCTTATTCCCTCTGCACCCAATATGCTCAGTGGTCTATGAAAGGAAGGCATCTTCCTTGAGTCGGTCAGTTTCAGGTCAGTGGTTTTTGTTTGTTTTCAAATAGCTGAAATGCTCATAGAGCTATAATAATGAACTATATCTGAGGCATTCAGATGGATGATTGTCCGTGTCTCTGCAGTATGCGTTGATGCTTTCTTTGTGGTGTTTTATGCATCTGCTGCATAACTAGGGGACAGGACCGGACAAGTAAGCAAATGCACAGGAAAGGGCTGAGACCGAGAAACCAAATACTATTGAGTGACACTGTTCTCATGCCGTCAGTTACATCATCACTACATTACATTCACAGAGGGAAAGCCATTGGACACGCAGAGGGAGAGGAGAGTAAAGGTGGCCTGACCATGGTGGTGGAATATAGAACTAGAGTTTAGAACTATAGAACTAGAGAGTTTAGTACAGAAGCATTTTTTTTATTTCATGCCTTTTGTCAGGCTCATCTGAAGATGGAAACACCAAATATAATCAGGTCATGACCCAGGAGTACAGACTTTTACTGTAAAATGTACTGAGCCCAAGCGTCTCCAGCCTGTAATGCTTTCCTCAATTCAAACACAACATGGATTTGGTTAATCTTTTTTAATTGTTTAATCTTGGGTGCAGACATTAACAAGTGACTAGCTAATGTGCCTTAAGTTATTTCTAACTGTGCTTGTGATGCCAGATTAACACAAAAAAACAGCTGCTCCTGGCACCCATCAAATTCTCTATCCAAATCCAGCTGAAACTGCACACAGGGTTTGACCATTTATGGATTATGGGTTAATCACAGAGCATAATTCCCATACCCCTGTCAAAGGTTTCAGGGAAAGCTTAAAGCAGCACTTTTCCAAGTAACCCTAAAACGCCATAATAAGCCAACTGTTTCTGACAAACAAAAAGTGGGGCTGGCATCGGCCGGATGGTGACCTTGAGAGCGATGGTAAGCTGTGAATCCAGGATACGGGTGTTTCGGTGCTGTGGCATTCTTTTCCCTGCTTTTCTCGCCATTTCTCTGAAATACGGGGTGAAAAAACGTTGTGTGAGCATGGCAGAAAGCCTTTGAATTGAGAGTCAAATCATAGCATGCAAAGTTAGGGGTGGATGTGTGAGTGTGTGTGTGTGTGAGAGTGTCTACATGCGGAGCTAGGGGTGGATGTGTGAGGGGTTGTTTTTTCTGAAGGACGGAGAGAAGGACAGACTTTGACTGTTGCTGTGCTCGACGTATGCAAACACAGCCAAGCCATCAAAGGCAAGCTGTTCTCTGAGGCCTAGTGTTGCACAGGAAAGAGCTTTGAAGTTCATGTGAGGTCTATTTTTCTCTGACGGCTCTTCTCAGAAACTGGGAAAGTATTTTGGACAACAATTTTCCTGTGTCCTCTCTCACCCACTACCCACTGTTCTGGGCCAGTTTTGGGACAAGTTTAGCCCACACACACATGCGCGCACAGACTCACTAACATACACACACACATGCACACACACATGCACACACACACACAAACAAAGACTCACTCACTCACACAAATACAGACTCAGTCAAACACACACACACACACACACACACACTCACAGTGAGACCACACTCAAGTAAGAGTTCCCCATAATGTTACCTTGGACTCTGAATGTTCCTGCCAGGAATGCTTTGGGAAGCGCACTATGTGTTTAAGGAAAACGAGGTTGTCTACAGAGTCTCTGTCGTTCCGCCGCTGACGTTGCCACCCTTGTTTCCTGCCTCCTACCCATAGTCCTTTGCACATGCACTCTTCACAGGAAGTGACCTCATGCCAAGGCGCAGCTGAGTCTAGCCCCGTTCTGGCGTTGTTCCACGTCAGATCAGGGCCAAATCCATTCCACTGTTTGTTTATCTGGCCATCAACGGATTCAGCCTTAAGGGTGAAACCCGTGAGGAAATCCTTACAGAGAAATGGACTCACAGGAAACACTTCTACCGGTCGAGCTATGGTTGTGGGGAACACCTGCAGTACTTATTGATGGTTTGTACTATGGAAGTTACCTGTGTAGTTACCTCCACAGTTAGCAGCTATGCTAAGTGCACGGTTCCAACTATGTGAATCACTGACGTAGTTTGCAACCATGCTTTTGGGAAACTGTATGGGCTCAGGCTAAAGCCGTGTGGATGAAACTCATGAGGAAATCCACAGAGAAATATGCTCCTAGGAAACGACTGATCTACTGATGCAGTGCTCCTGTGTCACCTATCTCCACTGTGGGTCAGTGGGACCTTTCTCATATCTCCTGATGAGACCTGGGTGAGCTGAGTGATTGATGAGAGATAGATAGATAGAGAGACAAAGAGAGTGAAAGAGGGGTGTACTTTTTAGTGCTCAGTACCGTTGCCCACCGACGCCAGTTCCTGGGCAGGGTCAGAAGGATTACATTCCTCCCAGCATGCAATTCTGTGCCCTGGACTCTGCTGGGAACACACAAGTCGGTAGGTGATGCCCTTTGACAAAGCAAGTGATGCCCTATTGTGCAGATGTACCCAGTGTGTCACCGTAGGCAGAAGTCCCAAATCTTTGCCATAGGGCCTATGGCAAAGATTTGGGACTTCTGCCTACGGTGACACACTGGGTACATCTGCACAATTCAATTCAATTCAATTCAATTCAATTCAATTCAATTCAATTCAATTCAATTCAATTCAATTCAATTTTATTACTACCTATAGTGCCTGTAACAATGAATATGGTCTCCATGCCTTCACCTGAAAGAGGAATAAGTGGAGAGAGGGAGAGAGGAAGAGAGAGAGAGCGAGAGAGAATACAAGGGAAAGAGATACGTGAGGAGGAAGAAAAAGGGTAGAGAAGGAGAGAGATGTTAACCCTCTAAACAGAAAGCACAGTACAGTACATGTGCCCATTGAAATGAACTGGTCTCTGCTTTTCCTAGGTCACATTTCCAAGGTCACTGAGTCCAGCTGAGAGTTTGGTGCTATGCCGTGATGGCTGCAACGTGATGCTCATTATGTTTCTGAATAGTGCCTAGTGGTGCTGATGGGGCCTAGTGGACAGGTGACTAAATCAGGATTACAGCACGTGCAAACACATTCACTTTTGCCATCTCCTTTATTGTTTTTAGGCAGCAGAGAGGGAAGGAACAATGAGACTTAACCTGGTAATCTGCATTTGCATAGAGAGGCATGGAGAGGAAACAAGCATGGGAAATCTCACCTCATGACTGGCTAAAAACAGGGGGAGGGCAAGAAGGGATTGAGAGAGAGGGTGAAGAGGAGGGTAGAGGGCGAGAGATGAAATAGAAGGGAAAGAGAGAAAGATGAGATAGAGATGGTAGATGGGTAGACAATAGAGAAAGAGAGATATGTTGGCATATATGCAGAAAGAGAGAGAGAGGTTGGCATATATGCAGAAAGGGAGGGAGAGAAGAGAGAGAGGTTGGCATATATGCAGAAAGAGAGACAGAGAGAAGAGAGAGAGGTTGGCATATATGCAGAAAGAGAGAGAGAGAGAAGAGAGAGAGGTTGGCAAATATGCAGAAAGAGAGAGAGAGAAGAGAGAGAGGTTGGCATATATGGGAGGTGGGCAGAGAGAGAGGTTGGCATATATGCAGAAAGAGAGAGAGAGAGAAGAGAGAGAGGTTGGCATATATGCAGAAAGAGAGAGAGAGAGAAGAGAGAGAGGTTGGCATATATGCAGAAAGAGAGAGAGAGAGAAGAGAGAGAGGTTGGCATATATGGGAGGTGGGCAGAGAGAGAGGTTGGCATATATGCAGAAAGAGAGAGAGAGAGAAGAGAGAGAGGTTGGCATATATGCAGAAAGAGAGAGAGAGAAGAGAGAGAGGTTGGCATATATGGGAGGTGGGCAGAGAGAGAGGTTGGCATATATGCAGAAAGAGAGAGAGAGAAGAGAGAGAGGTTGGCATATATGCAGAAAGAGAGAGAGAGAGAAGAGAGAGAGGTTGGCATATATGCAGAAAGGGAGGGAGAGAAGAGAGAGAGGTTGGCATATATGCAGAAAAAGAGAGAGAGGTTGGCATATATGCAGAAAGGGAGGGAGAGAAGAGAGAGAGGTTGGCATATATGCAGAAAAAGAGAGAGAGGTTGGCATATATGCAGAAAGGGAGGGAGAGAAGAGAGAGAGGTTAGCATATATGCAGAAAGAGAGACAGAGAGAAGAGAGAGAGGTTGGCATATATGCAGAAAGAGAGAGAGAGAGAAGAGAGAGAGGTTGGCATATATCAGAGGTGGGCAGAGAGAGAGGTTGGCATATATGCAGAAAGAGAAAGAGCGAAGAGAGAGA
>NC_045167.1:8227615-8252615 GCF_900700415.2 Clupea harengus | reverse complement strand
AAATAAAATCGTCAAAGTAGATGAGACTAGCTCTAAATAAAATGGCCAAGCAATGATTAGTGGTTGTTGTAAATGGGTAAGTACCTAATCAAAAGTAAAATATTTTATTTTAAAGAAATGCATTGCAATAAGAACCAAAAAAGGTCCATTAAATGTAAAAAAACAAGCAAGCAAACAGGTAAAATTAAATATATAAAAACAGAACAAAGATTTGACTATGATAGACCTCGACTCACACGAGAAAAGGCCAGGAAAATAGATCTTAGGTCTTTCATATTTAAATTAGTCCAAAACAGGTAGAGAAACGAATGCAGAAGGGTAGACTATTCTATATCATAGGGCCCATGATTGAAAAGGCCCCGTCATTCTCTACGGTAGCATAGAGCTGCAAGCACACTTTGTCATCTACCAGTCATTAGGACAGTGTAGACTCCATTAAACAAATGTGTCATAGAAAGATTGAATCCAAGTCTCAGATATCTGTGCAAATATATGTTTAGAAATGGCAACTCTTACTTCACCCATGGGAAACTGTCAGCAGTAGAAAAGTTATATTTATTGTTTCGTCAATCTTTCCTCCAATACACATGGTGGCGGTAATGAGACAATGTGTTTTGACTCACCGAAGTGACGACACACGCATCAGGGCGGCAAAAACAAAACTGGTAAGTGCGCGGCTTTTTTGAAAGCTCTTGTTAGCAACTGGGTAATGGTCCTTCTGAAACTGTAACATTTCATAATCAGTCTACGAGATCGGTTAATAGTTCACTAAAGAAACTTTAGTGGTGTGGTTGTTTTTCCATCCGATCGCAAAGGTAAGGTCTAGTTCCTCAGCAAGCTAAGGGATACTTTAGCCAACTACCTTATTGTTGATTTAATGATAGCTGTCATCCTGACCGACCTATCTTGGCTACAGAGCTAACGTTAGTTGATCCACATCTGAAGTGCACAATCGGAAAGCAGGTAGAATGTGTCATTTAATTGCTGTGGTTAGCTGACTTGCCTAACATGAAGATCAAACTGTAAGTTCACTTCAAACGGGGATTTTATACCAAATAAGAGGCAGATTGCTAGCCACTTATCTGACATTAGCCGTCTGTTTTGAGTTTGCTTGTGATCCAGCTGTTAGCTTCATGTCACAAGCCAAAATGTGATCGCTTTGCTACAAATGATTTTAGTCGAATATGGAGGCGGCCGAATCCCGTTTCGCTCAGCTGCTGAAGCCCATCCGTGAGCTCGCCCAGAACTGGGATGTGGACCTGGCCTCCCAGCTGGGGGACTACCTGCATGAGGTGAGCTTCCGCTGCGTTGCTGTGGCAAACTCGCAGTCTGTATGGGGATATGTTAACGTACAGTGACAAGGAAGCGTTTACTCGACTGAAAAGTGCGGGTCCAGTATGTTGCTACTTGCATCTATTTGCCTTTGGACATGTTATAGCTTTGTGTACCCTTTCTCCATGCGTTTATAGTTCAATGCTGAAGACTACAGGTGATGCAATACATGTTTTTAATGTAAATAATGTTCCCTACTCTCTCTCATTTCTATGCGCTGCAGCTGGAGGGGGTGCAAATCAGCTTTGATGGAGGTAAAACTACCATGAACTTTGCTGAGGCCGCATTGCTCTTGCAAGGCACGACAAGCATCTATGGTAAGAAGGTGAGCTAGCCTGATCACATGTCACCCCCACCTATGGAAAACATGGATGTCTGTTGTGGAGCACAAGGAATTGTTCACATTTCACTCATTCCACTCACTCCTACCCTCTCTCTCTCTCTCTCTCTCTCTCTCTCTCTCTCTCTCTCTCTCTCTCTCCCCCTCTCCCTCTCTCTCCCTTTCTCTCTCTCTCTCTCACTCTCTCTTTCCACCATTCCTTCTCTTTCCACCTCTCTTTCTCTCTGTCGCTGTCTTTCTGGAATTGTTGTCCCTTTTACTCACTCTTACTCTCTCTCTCTGCTCCCCTTCTGTCTGTGTCTGTCTCTCTTTGTCTCTTTCTCTGCTCCCCCTCTGCCTGTGTCTGTCTCTGTGTCTCTCGCTCTCTCTGCCTTTTTCACTGTCACCGTCTCTGTCTCGTTCCTTCTGTCTCTGTCTCTATCTGTCTCTGGCCCTGTCTCGTCCTTTCTGTCTCTCAGGTGGAACTCCTTCACAGCTTGGTGTTCCGAACTCTGGACTACATATCCAACAAAAGCAAAAGGTAATGCTGCTCTTTGCTCTCTTAATCTTCACACATACTAATAATAACATACTCAGATTTGTCTCCTTGTTGTTCATTAGATGAGTATCTGGCCAAAAGTCTATCAATAACACCCACAATCACACCTATTGCCAGTGGAGTCGCTGAGTGTGTGTGTGTGTGTGTGTGTGTGTGTGTGTGTGTGTGTTTCCACAGGAAAGACAAACAGGATGCCGAGGGAGGAGAGGATAGTGAACAGGAAGTGGTCACAAACGCCAGAGAAAATGACCTTCAGGTAAGTTGGAAACCGACTGAAAGACTGAAGGGATGAGTGGCGTTGCTGGACAGCACGGGGGAGACCATATGGAAGACTGTGTCTATGGGAGACTGTGTCTATGAGTGACAGCAGGGGGAGACCGTATGGGAGACTGTGTCTATGGGAGACTGTGTCTATGAGTGACAGCAGGGGGAGACCGTATGGGAGACTGTGGAGGCCGTATCGGAGACTGTGTCCATGACTGACAGTAGCGTGCCCCTGACTGAAACATGTTATGTGTTGTTTAGAGGCTGTACTCCTTGCAGCACCACAATCATCAGTTTAGTCCCTAAAGAGAAAGATCACGCGTTAAAACACCTGTTACAAGACAACAAGATTCAGCATATGATAAATAAATAGATATGATAAGTGTGTGTGTGTGTGTGTGTGTGTGTGTGTGTGTGTGTGTGTGTGTGTCTGTGTGTGTATGTATATATATGATAATTTCCCTTACATAACACAAACACATAACACATGTGGTGGTTGTTTTGGTTAAAGTAATTGTGGAAGTCTTCAGGTGAAGTCCACCAGGGGCGGAAAAGACCACCAAAGTTTAATTCCTTTTCTTCCTGCAGGAGGAGCTACCTACTGAAAGCACAGAGTCTGACGCAAACCTGGTCACGCTCCACTCTGATCCTACCACGGTACAGTCCTTCTCGCACCACAACAGCAGTCTCAGTGGCATAATGCATCAGGACAAAGACCCTTAACTAGTGGCCTTAACGCATCAGGACAAAGGCCCACTTATATTTACTGGCCTGCACAGAATATCAGTCCACATCTGGTCCTAAACAATGAACTCCAAGGCACTTAACTAGTGGTCATACTTACAGCTTCCATTACACACAGAGAATCAATCACTTACAGCTTCCGTTACACACAGAGAATCAATCACTTACAGCTTCTGTTTCACACAGACAATCAATCACTTACAGCTTCCGTTACACACAGAGAATCAATCACTTACAGCTTCCGTTACACACAGAGAATCAATCACTTACAGCTTCCGTTACACACAGAGAATCAATCACTTACAGCTTCCGTTACACACAGAGAATCAATCACTTACAGCTTCCGTTACACACAGAGAATCAATCACTTACAGCTTCCGTTACACACAGAGAATCAATCACTTACAGCTTACAGAGAATCAATCCACAGTTACCTTCATGAATCCAAATTAAGGCATTCAACTAGTGTTTAAAAAAAGAAGAAGAACTCCAGCTGCTGTTTGTTTGTCTTTTATTTATTAATTATCTTCTTTTTTGTTTCTATCCTTTATCATTTTCTGTCTGTTTGTTAATTGATTTCATACAAATAGTTAACTTCACTTCCATAAATAGTATACAAATGTGTAGAGAGCTCCGGAGTAAAGACTTGCCTGGAAGATGAGGAAGGAAACATTCCAATGAAGTATAAAAACAAGTTTTATGTCATAGTCACTATTCCACCAAATGATACTATTATTATATTCATATTATGTCTGGTGTGTTGCTCACTGGGAGAGAGAGAGTCACTATTCCACCCAGGATATGAATCCAAAAAGACTTACTCTGTCTGGTCTCTCCTCCAGGTCCTGGAGATCGCCCCGGTCCCTCCTGAGGCTCTGATCCCAGTGGACGCGTTGGAGAAACAGGAGTTCCCCTTCCTCAAGTAAGCAGGTCCCCCAGTCTGAATACGTGGCCAGAATACGCCGCTCGAAGGGTTAAGGGCTGAATTTGTGAGAAATCGTTGGTGATTGCGTTGACATCAACTCTACAGACATCCTCGGATTTAAATAATTATAATAATAATAAATACGAGAATATTTGTATCATTAACAATTACGTTTCACATTTATAGTCATGATTCTACGAGGCATCGTGATGTCCTAAAATAAATAAAAGCACTACACGAACACTGCAAATGTAAGTGAAATAAATAAATAAGCACTAAACTCAATTGCGTTGATATAGCCATAGTGGAATAGAATGACACATCTACATCCTGCAACAGTACCTCTACCTCTGCAGCGGTGAAGTTAGATCTGCGTTTACTCGCCCGGTGCTCGCTTTCCGCTTTGACATGACTCGCTTTCGACTTGCTTTCGTGTGGGTTCGGTCGATTCTGACTGCACACGTTACTACGGTTGCGTGCCCTTATAAGGAGCTGGCCGGGGCGTGTATGTATGCAAATCCAGGTGCACAAGAACGCGCTTTCAATTTACGAATCCTTATTCAGTGAGCATTGCCGAGAACACTTTGGCTGCGTAAGAACCCATTTTCAGGCGTTCATGAATCAGGCGGAGATCTTTTTCTTACGTTGGTCTTCCGAAGTCCATAAGAAAACATTCAGAAGAAACTTCAGAAAATGTTCGAGAATGAGGCCCCCTACATACATAGAGTTGGAATAGATTTAGAATCATACTCTTACAATGGTGAGATCTGAATGCATACAAAAATAAAGTATAAAAAACTGAAGGGTGTGATAATAAGATGACTGTTTTTTGTTTGTTATAACAGCTGTAACAATCGCTGACAATTTAGTTAGGATTTAGACTACCTGACGTACCGCTTATGATTAACCCCAGATCATCTTCTACAGCTCAGCTGAGGTTCTTGTGTGTGTGCGCGTGCATGCGATTTAGACTATATTACGTACAGCTTCATTCATATTACCTTCTTCTACAGCCTAGCTGTGTGTCTGTGCGTGTGCGCGTGCGTGTGTGTGGGCTAGGCTCTTGTTTGTGTGTTCCTGATCCTGAGTTGGTGTTGCAGTGTTAAGGGGGAGGTGCTGGGCAGCTGGAAGGACTTCCGCATAAACGTGTTCCCCGTGGACGCCTCGTCGGGGGAGATCAAGATGGGCATGGGGGTCTTCCGCTCCGACTTCCTCAGTAGCTCCAGTGGGGAGGATTCAGACCCCCTTGGCCCCGTCCACATGCCTGACCTCCACAAGGAGCTAATGGGTTAGGCTGGACACACACACACACCGATTACAAACATGCATGCCACACACACACACACACACACACACACACACACACACACACACTTACAAACCTGCACGCACGCACACACACACACACACACTAACAAACACGCACACACTTACAAGCACGCACACACACACACACTTACACTTACAAACAAACACACGCACACATAAACACTAACACAAATAAAACACACTTGTTCTTCTACAAGGTCCCTAAAGCTGTCATGACCTGATGCACAACATGGTAAACCAGTCCCACTATAAAACAACCCTGTTTGTTTTTATGCACTACTGTACATTCTAGGGGTAAATGAAGTAAAGGGGGAAGTAAGGATTGAGGAGTAATTGATTTGGATCCAGGGAGAAGTAAGGATTGAGGAGTAATTGATTTGGATCCAGGGAGAAGTAAGGATTGAGGAGTAATTGATTTGGAGGAAAGAGGGACATGAGAGAGAGACTCGACTGATACACTGACACTCCTCTCTCTCATTCAGGCCACTCTGAGGTGGGAGCAGGGGATGATGGGATTGGAGAGGCAGAGGTCGAAGGTCACAGAGAAGAAGAGGCGGGGTTCATGCCCCTGGAGGATCATGGGATGGAAATGGATGCAGAGCCTGACGAGCACATTGAGAGACAGCGGGTAAGACACATGCACACCTGTAACATACACACCTGTAACACACATTGAGAGACAGCAGGTAAGACACATACACACCTGTAATACACACCTGTAATACACATATTCACAGACACACACACACAGACACACACACACACACACACACACACACACACACACACACACACACACACACACACACACACACACACACACATACACAGACACACACAGACACACACACACACACACACACACACACACACACACACACACACACACTTGTAACATACAGATCTGGTGCATTCCTCTATGGGGTATTACCTCAGTGTTTGAGGTAAAGCCTCAGACATGTTTGTTTCCATCTCTGAGGCTGGACCAGAGCCGTGGCCCAAACGGACTCAGGAGGGTTCTGGAGTGGGGCAGGGCCAAATCAGGGCTGAATTAGGGACTTTTGGAATGGATTACAACGCAACAGTAAAACCAGAGGAATTAAAAAAAACGATAGGGTTACAGATGGCGTTAGTTTAGGTTACCTAGCAACGGAAATGGCTTAAATCAGATTTTACATGGATGAATGGATGAATCAAATCATCTATGGATGAATCAAAACTTTGCAAAAGAATCTAGGACACAGTTTCCAACTAGTTCAAGACATGTTTAAATGTCGTTACTAAGCGCTGTTTAGAAGTTTCTAGCATTGGTGTTCTCTGTTTGCGAATGTCCGTGATATTACAACTCTGAATGGAAACAGAAGCCCAAGGAAAAGCCCCGTCTGGCCCAGATCTTAAATGGAAAAAGGCCAATAGAGAGCGGTGTGTGTGTGACCAATTTGGTGTAACCCACAGTTTAAGAGACCTAGACACAGCTTCTGTGCAAGCAGATGGTGTCTGTTTGAGTCCATGCATTTAATTTTTAAGGGCCTTGAGACAATTGTATTGTTTTGGTGCTATATAAATTAAATTGAGTTGAATTGAATTGAAAAATGGATGAAACTCTTGGAGTTGCATTGAAAATGATGATGGATCTTAAGATTTCTTTCTGTCTCATTCATTCCCCAGGGTGTCAGTGAGAAGCGAATGCTGAGGGAAAGACCTGCAGTGAAACCAGTGGCCATAGATCCAAGGCAACAGAAGGTAAGAAGTACTGCAACTGCACTGTATCGAAAAAACAAAATGGCTTACCGGTACATGTTTCCAGCACTGCAACTGCACTGCATCAAAACAAAATGGTTCCAGCATTGGCGATGCGATGGGAAAGGGCAATAAATGAGACTTTTTGCCTTAACGGTCATTTATGTGTGTAGGAAAGCGTGGATGTGTGGAAGTGGCATGATCTGTACGCTGTTGTGGGTGAAGACAAACCCATCATGAAAGGTGAGACTTTGAATCTATGCTCACTTTATTATTATTATTATTATTATTATTATTATTATTATTATAATAATAATAACGTGTGTGTGTGTGTGTGTGTGTGTGTGTGTGTGTGTGTGTGTGTGTGTGTGTGTGTGTGTGTGTGTGTGTGTGTGTGTGTGTGTGTGTGTGTGTGTGTGTGTGTGTGTGTGAAGTTTGAGTCATGCTCTTACACCTATGCTTTGAATCTATGCGTGTGTGTGTGTGTGTTTTTCATAATGTCAAGTCCTCTCACCCTTTCTTTCTTTCTCTCCCTGTCCTCTCTCTCTCTCCCTGTCCGTTCTCTCTCTCCCTGTCCTTTCTCTGTCTCTCTCTCCCTCTCCCTCTCCCTCTCAGGGCGTTGCTGCAATGTGCCAGCGGGTCTGGAAGAGTCGGGCAAAAGAAAACGCAAAGGCTTATCCAAACTGGAGGACTTCGGAGCATGGTGTATTAAAGCATGTATGTGTGTGTCTGTGTCTGTCTGTCTGTCTGTCTGTCTGTCTGTCTGTCTGTCTGTCTGTGTCTGTCTGTCTGTCTGTCTGTCTGTGTGTGTGTGTGCGTAGTACTTGTGTCTCTGTGCCTGTATGTACAAACTCATATTGTGATGACGTGATGGAGCCTCTGAGTTGAGTCATGTTGAATGGTTAAACCGGTTGAATGGTCACACATGCATTTCTCTCTGTAGATAAAGTTTCTGATCGCAAGCTGAAAAATGGCCCTGCATTCCCAGGTGAGGATGGAAATCCCTTGACCATTGTTGTTGAATCTGTTATTCGTTTCCCTCTTGTGTGTGTTGTCCTGGTGGAGTCGATGACTGTGTGTGTGTGTGTGTGTGTGTGTGTGTGTGTGTGTGTGTTTGTGTGTGTGTGTGTGTGTGTGTGTGTGGGGTCTTTCAGAACTGAACTACATTTATCTGAATAAGATGAAGGAGCGCATTAGAGGACGCAGGGACATCCTCAGGAGAACGGTAGGCTGTGTGTGTGTGGTGAAATAATATGGATATGTATCAGGGTGTGCACATGAGCAAAGAGTTACTGTGTGTGTGTACTGTGTGAGTGGTGAAATAATGTGTGTGTGTGTGTATCAGGGTGTTACCGTGAGCGATGAGCAGCTGAAGAGAACCTACTTGGAGGAGGAGGACATTGGGGAGAGGCTGGGGACAGAGGACCCAGAGGAGATAAGACACCAGGAGCCTGAGGGTGAGACTCCAGTGCCGTGGCCCAGCCACAGCGCCTCATCCTGGGCAGAGATTCCACACAGGAGCCCCTACTGCCGGCGCAGCTGCCGGATGCTACTGCTGCTACACTCAGTAGAGAGAGAGTAGCAGCGTATGCTGAGGCTCCTGTTTAGCTAACACCGTGTCCAGTCTACCGTGTCCTAACTACAAGCGACTGCTGTTGACGTTGCAACATTTCTATGTTCCAGTGGGACGACCTGAAACCTTTGATGGTTCATCTGTGAGAGAGGCAGCGGGTCAAGTCATAAAATAGAGGCTGGTTGTCTGTCAACGTTTAGATCAAAAATGTCGCATTGCGACGCATTGGTCTTAAGCGCTTGCTGCCTTGTTGATTTAAAAGGGAGCAATTTTACTTTTGTGGTTGTTGCTCGCTTACGCTGCTGGCAATCGGGACACGGTGTCAGCTGGTTTATTACAGCGGTTTGACTCATCAGTCCATGTTTTGCCAAGACTGATGAGATTTAGAGGGGTGTAATTTGATTGGCTGTTGAGGTCAAATATCAACAACCCTTCGGCAGAATCGCGGACTGCAGCTTTAAAGCAACACTATGCAACAATTTGACACTTTTTGAGGTATGGTTTTATAGGCAACTGGTTTTGGTACCATCCTCAAATTAATTTTGATAGGATATAGTCATGTGAAGGACAGATAAACACCTGTCTTTCCCACTAGCCATCCAGGATATGCACTATGTAGTTCTGTTTTCCTGGCTGGAACACCCAGCAAAAATGGAAGAAAAGCTTACACAGCATGACATTGCCAGCTATACTGCCAAAATACACTTCTAGCTTCTGTCAGTGTTTTCAGGGTTTTTGCATGCCATTTAGGTAGTTTGCTTGCTAGTTTTGGGACAGAACTACTTATTGCTGCTTTAACATTAACTGAGTGCTTCCTGTCTACCCCTTCAGGTGATGATGTAATGGGGGACGGACCAGACGACTTTGGGATCAACTTCAGCCCAGAGGATGAGGGTGGAGAACATGAGGACATGGCTCTACCCAGTAAGGACCAGGAACCACTGTTACTTATAATAATAATAATAATAATAATAATAATAATAATAATGATGATGATGATGATGATGATGATAATAATAACAATGGCCCTGGCCTGTAAGGACAGTGAGCCATCTGATTCCTTACTAGTATCTACTCTGGGTACCTGGGCCATTTTTTGTTTAGAGTAGCCGTTTTGCAGTTAATCATTTCAGTATTTATTCTCATGATGATCTACATACTATATTTGTTCATAATTTAATAATGCAGTTATAAGAGATTTACATTCACAATGATCTACATATTATGTCATTCATGATTATATAATTATGTTCATTATGAGCATTCGTCTCTACTGTATACCTGAATAACTGCATGCATAATATAAGATGAAGCTATAACACAATCTTGTCCTTTCTTAGACCTGCCGTCAGAGGCCCTGAGCTATGAAGACCTGGTTAAGAAGAGTATGGTGAGCATCACCAGTTCTGCTGTCCACTACTTTAGGACTTTATACAATCAGATGCATATGTTTGCTGTTTAGGAGTTGTATTAATACTTTTTAGTTGTATTTAATACTGACCTCTCACTTGTCTACACACCTAGTGTGACCATGTCAACACAAGGATTTTATACAATCAGATGCATTTGTTTGTTGTTTAGGAGTTTTAAAGGTATACCAGCTAGATACTTGATTTTTATTGGCAAGTGTTTATGTGTGTGTCAAGTTCTGGGCACAGAGGCACTTTAATGGGGGCAAAGGAATCGTTTAGCAATCGGAAAATTTGATCCCGACTCCTCCTCACCAAGTGTTGAAGTGTCCTTGAGCAAGACACTGAACCCCCAACCGCTCCTGATGTGCAGGTTGGCACCTTAGACAGTAGCCTCTGCCATCAGTGTATGAATGGGTAGATATCTGAGGCATTAACATGTAAAGTGCTTTGAGTGCTCTATGAGTAGAAAAGCGCGATATAAATGCAGTCCATTTACCATTTACTGAGCTGCACAGTGAGGGTCACAAGCCGGTGACAGCAAGAGGGTTTTAACGCCAGTGTTCTCTGTCACGTCCCCTCTAGGCTCAGTTCTTTGCCAACACGGAGCGCTACGCAAAGGTCACAGCACTGTCTGCACGAGTACAAGACTGGGAGAACCATATCAAACCTCATCTTGTAGCTGAGGTACGCGCCCGCACGCACACACACACACACAGTGCTGTCTCAGAGTGGAGAACTGGGATGACCAGATCAAATCTTATCCCACAGCTGGGGTACACACAGTCAGAAGCCCATGCACACACGCACACGCACACACACACACACACACACACACACACACACACACACACACACACACACACACACACAGCACCTTCTTTTCATGTCAGATTGTTTAGAAAAAACTGGACAAATACTACTGGATTATAATACTGACAATTGGCCAGGTGCTGGTGCTGTAACAGCCATTTGATTAACCATTGTTGCCAGTATTGTTCTCTGGGCTGTTCACCCTGTTAGTATATTACACCAGCAATAGTGTGAAACCAAGTGTCTGTGTATCTGTGTGTGTGTGTGTGTGTGTGTGTGTGTGTGTGGTGTGTGCGCGCGCCTGCGTGTGTGCCTGCGTGTGTGCCTGCGTGTGTGCCTGCGTGTGTGCCTGCGTGTGTGCGCGTGTGCTTGCAATTTGTCTGTGTGGTGTGGACTGTGTGTGTGTGTGTGTGTGTGTGTGTGTGTGTGTGTGTGTGTCTGTGTGGTGTGGACTGTATGGTGTGTGTGTGTCCTGACAGGAGGAGAGAGGTGTGTTTGACATCCGTGACTATGGCGACCGGATCATTCACGCCTTCAGTCAGGTGAAGGAGAAACGAACCTTTGCCTCCATTGTTGCTGGCAAAAACAATCATGAGGTCTGCAGATACATGCTAGCCTCCCTTCAGCTGGTGAGTGCGCGCGCGCACACACACACACACACACACACACACACACACACACACACACACACACACACACACACACACAGAGGCAAAGACAACCACATAGTACAAATAAAAATACGTATACAAATATATGCTAGCCCTTCAGCTCCCTTCATAAACACACAGATGTACACACACACACACAGGCGCACACACACAGAAATCCATAGGGTTTGCAGATACATGCTAGCCTCTCTTCATCTGGTAAGTGTGCACACACTCACACCACACACACCCCCACACACTCACACCACACACACACACACACACACACACACACACACCAGTGCTTTGTAATACTGACCTCTCACTTGTCTACACACCCAGTGTGACAATGTCAACACAACTATGAATTGTATCCGTGTTGTGTTCTTTGCATAAGGGCCCATGTGACTGATCCACCTCTCCTCAGATAGAAGCTGACTGACTGCTTCAGTTCTTGGTCAGATCTGTGTTACATCCAACCCAGGGCCCTGTTTGGATATGCTAACTTAAAAAAAAAAACTGAGTGAAAGGAACTGGACACATTTAAGTGGCAACCATGATGAGAGTGGGTCGAAATTCTCTAAATGCTTAGGAAAGGTGCTTCAATGCTTCCATTCGCATCTCCTTTAGCATAGGGTACACTGGAGCATCCTTTATGAAAGGAAAGGAGTAACGCCCCCCAAAATTCCTTGCGGCAGCAACAACAACCCAATCAACAACCGATCAACGTGACCCACATCAATAACATCTGCATAATAAGTAGCCTAGTGTAAGTGCAGTCGGGTTGTCTTTTCCTAAGTCCTTATGAATTCCAGGTCTATTCCTATTAGCATTAGCATTTATTAGCCCAGGTCCATCCCCATTAGCATTTATTAGCCCAGGTCCATCCCATTAGCATTTATTAGCGCCAGGTCCATTCCATTTCCATTGGCATTTATTAGCCCAGGTCCAATCCCATTTCCATTAGCATTTATTAAATAGCTTCACACTGATGGGGGCAAACTGTCTATCTGTGCTCTAGTACATGTTGGTTTGTACTACAAGTAGCTGTGAATAACCTCCACACGGTGTGTCCTGTGTCCATCAGGCCAACGACTACACGGTGGAGATCAGTAAGGAGGACCAGACCCTGGAGGAGTCTGTGGACACCATGGCACTCACTCTCCTGACTGAACTCCGTGCCCACGATCGCCTCAAATCCTACAGCGCCAACGCGGTCACGGAGGCGCTAGTGCACGTGGAGACCAGCTGAGTTTGCATGCCATCCTGCCATCCAGCGATACGCGCCAACACACAACATGCTGTACACACAGAGCTACAGCCGCTGCTAGACTAAAAGGTGGAAATGAGGATGTATATACTACAGACGCATGTCTCCGTCTGGACATTTTGTGGGGTTTGTTTGTTTTTTTCTTCTGGAAAATAAGAATGTTCTACGGCATTCTATTTGAATGTAGTTCATTCATCAAATCCTGACATTGGAACTACAGGATTTTTATCACAACCAATATATAATGTGTCTCCTCTATCCTGTGCAAAATAGAAAGGGTGATGTTTGTATGTTGTATCACTGTTATACATCTGTGTGCTTTATACGTCCGTGTCCAGTTATTCTTACATAATTATATTCCTTGTTTTACCTGATAAAAGGGATTTTTTTTTGTACCTGTGGTCACAGGTATAGAAGGCAGTTTGTGAACATTTCTCCACTTCTTTTCAGAGCAAATTATGCCCTATACAAATTACCAACTTAATAAATATTTTTAAATACACCAAAATATGTTTCTGCTGTTGTTGACCCAGTATCACCTCTGACAGCCACATTTGGTGAATCAAAACCAGTTGCTTCTTTAAAAAAAAAACATGGTTGAGTTTTTTTTTTTTCTTTTTCTAAATTGAACCAGGTAAGTAGCAAAAGTGGACAAGCTTGCAGACTTGGATGATAAGGTAATGGTAGTATTTCCTGGACTAGGAGTTGAGTTGGGTCTATCTCACAGGTCTATGCCCAGAAAACTACCTTGTGGATTCAGCTGCCACATATTAAATAATAAAATGAACACAACAGTGTAGGTAGACTGCAGTGTAACTCTTTTGCATTCTTGAAGGGTAAATGACCAGTTATTGTTTTGATGTACTTCTGGAGCTAACTTTTGTTCTACTAAACCATATCTGGCTGCCCACAAGTTACATTGCATTTAGTCATTTAGCAGATGCTTTTATCCAAAGCGACGTACAAAGGAGAAAACAATCAAGCTACAAGCAATAATGTTATAATTGTTACAAGCAACAATAAATACTTCACATAAGGAATAAAAATGTGCAGGAATGAAACTATTATAAGTGTGAGTTAAGTAATAATTAGAGGAGATAGCATTAGCGGAAAGATAAGAAGTAGAAAAAGGGAGAGGAAGTGCAAGTAAGGAAAGGAGGTGCAAGTTGTGAGGTTGATTAGGTAATGACAGAATTTTCTGTTTCACTTGCCTTGTGGGCCAGATATTTAGTTGACAAAACATCCACACTTTTTAATCACACTTTATTTCACATTCATAAACCCACAGCCTGTCGGCCACACCAGTAGATCCACCTTTTAGTCTGTGAATAGTCTGACAAAGTTCTTCATGTGGTTGCGTATGCTCTCTGCGATCTGCTTGTCGTCCTTCATCCTGTTGTAGTAGTCCAGAAAGAGTCCATCAGGGTTGACCAGGTAGATAAGGATGGTGTGGTCCACGATGTAATCTCCGTCCTCGTCTTTGGGTCCGGCGCTGGCATACACCCGGTAGTCTCGGCCTGCCAGCTTAATCTCGTCCGGCGTGCCGGTGAGCCCGATCAGGCGCGGATGGAAGTCCTTCACATACTTCTGCATGGCCGCTACGTCGTCGCGCTCGGGGTCGACCGTGAAGAAGAGTGGCTGGACACGCGGCAGGCTAGCGTCCTCGTCCAGGATCGTCACCACGCTAGTCAGCTTGTCCAGCTCTTCGGGGCAGATGTCCGGGCAGTGAGTGAAGCCGAAGTAGAGCAGCGACCAGCTGCCCAGGAAGTCGCGCTTAGTGCGCCGCTGGCCGGTGTGGTCCAGCAGGCTGAAGTCTCCCTGGCCGATGGCCACCTTACGGAGCTGCTCGATCCGCTGCCTCTGGAGCTTGTCCTGCTTCTCCTTGCGCACGTACCACCAAGTGCCCAGGATGCCCGCGCCGAACAGCACCGTCACCGCCAGGCGGGTCTGCAGACGGAACTTCGCTGTCGCAGTGCCGGGTTTGGGGCCCTGTTGCGTGGGACCCTGGGAATATGGGGCATGCTGACTCCTGCGCTGAACGGTAAGGTGATCTCGGAGGAGAGTGGGATCTCTTTGCCCTGCGGGTGGCCTAAGACGGGAGAGGCCAGAAGGGGGTGCAGCACGTACACAGAGGTGTGCTGTTTGGGTGAGGTGTGTGTGTTGGAGAGGGGGGAGGGAGGCCTGGATGGAGGACCTCAACACACACCAGGTGACCATGTGATGGCCGTGACCTCTGAAGCGCAGGAATCCCAGCATCCTGGAACAATTAAGGAAAATGTTTTTAAAGTGCACACAGCAACACCAGCATCAAAGGTATAAAAGTGACAATGAAGACTGAACATGAGTTAGGCTTTTAAGGAATATGTGCGTTAACCTTGTGGTATATAAATCATCCAACTGATTTACTATTGCTTAAAGATACGGTCCGTGACTGACTGTTTAACTCAAATATCAACCTTTAGCCAATCAAATTACACCGCTTCCCTTTCCGTGCTCCTGAAGCAACGTGTTTATGGCTAGGTCCGAGCCCCTGTGTTTCCAATTTACTGCGGTAGGACTGTGTACAAACACAAGTTTCTTTTGCGCAACATAGTTCAAATTATATTACAGCCTATTGTAACCGAAATCATTTGACCCCACAATCTGCCATTCAAGGAAGTGAACACACGAGTACAACAGTGGCAGATGAGATGAGATAGCATTCTCAATGTCACTGCCATTACTATCTTGATACCAATAGTTCACAAACATTAGAGGACTAGTCTACCGATGCTACTTGCATAACAAACGTTTACGCACTTTAACAGTCACCTACAGCTAGCCAAGCATGAGTTATAGCTCAATGTCAATGATGCATTTGTTTTGCTCATTATATCAATTCCTATGGTTATGACATCATGACAATTAGCATATAAAATAGCATATTGTTCCGGTGTTAAATACTAAATACTTCACTCACCCACTGACAGAAGCAGTCCTTATCTTACTCTTTCATTCCCACACATGTAACCGGGTTGTACAACAATCTTCTACAATAGAGTAAATACATGGTTGTTATGAGTATGCCGATTCGCCGAAATGAGAAAAGAGCTGGAATCATTTTAAAACAGCCTAAAATTAATATGCATGCATATTTATTTGAACAATACATTAGCAGGACAATGAACTGTTAAGAAATTATGTGTGAAATATGAAAATACATTTTCTATGGAACGGCATCAACACTTTCGCTATTAAAATCAATGCACTTACACTTTCCCGCCGCTCGATGGCAGTGTATATTATCTTCAAGGAGTTGTGCACATAACCCGATTACATAGGTTGGAATCTAGCCTATCTGATCAATTCGTGTCATCTTTTTTCCTGATAGACATGAAGTAATTAATTAATTAATTTAATTTGAGGCAAGTGTAGTTTAGCCTAGCCCTCCTGTTTTGCTGTCCTATGATTGAGTCCAAGAACAGACCAGCAAAAGAAGTTAAGGCAAGTATAAGAGAGATTATATTTATTCATAATTAGTTTATTTAATTAGTGTATTTCACATAAGAAAATACATTCTATTTTGTGGAATAGTTTCAATTTATGTTATAGGTGTTCAAAAAGAAAGTTTGTAGTTTCAGATTAGGTAGGCTACTTATGTGGCCTAGGACTCATGACTGAAGTAGGGCTGCCAGTGGTTGGTTACCCCATTGTCTTGCTGAGTATTTAATCTGTCTTGGTCTGCTATCTGTTTGCTGTTGGCTTTTTAAACAGCTGTGTTCCTACATCACCTGCAATGAGCCAGCCCATTGGTGTGTGAAGGGAACGGCATCCATTCAACACCTGATTAATACATAATCAATTACACATTCAGCAGAGAAGACAGCGCATTCAGTGGTAATGTAGACTTCCAAACACACACACACACACACACACACACACACACACACACACACACACACATCTTCCTTCCTATGGTTTAGGATAGTGTTTGCTTGGACTGATATTGGGTGTTTGACACAGCTCTGTGTGAGTGTGTGTGTGTGTTTAAGGAGTGTTGCCTTGTTTTGATCCCCCTTGCCCCAGCTGTGTCTAACAAGGTCACAACATGTTTCCAGCAGAATGGCTGCGCCCAGGGCTCTACACGGGTCCAGCTGGGGATTGACAGTTTCACTTTCTCCCATGCAATCACGGGCACCTGTGTGGAAACTGGGATGGAGATGTAGAGTTGTAATCATGCTGAGAGCCCTGTTTTACAGAGAGAGAGAGCGAGTCAGGAAGAGAGGGGGAGAGAACATGTAAGGAGAGAGAGAGAGAGAGAGAGAGAGAGAGAGAGACACACACACACACACACACACACACACACACACAGATGGGCTGAATGGTATAAGTGTGGTTTTCCGCACTCTGAGATAACCGCCTCCGTGCTCCAGCGGTCCACAGCTCATTTGACAAATTAGCCATCATTCCCAGGAGCCGTGTTGCTCCGCTCCGCTCCTGTCTTCTCTCCTCCTTTCCTCTCCTCTCCCCTCTTCTCCTCTCCCCTCTTCTCCCCTCTTCTTCTCTCCTCTCTTCTCTTCTCCTCTGCCCTCCTCTCCCCTCTTCTCCTCTCCACTCCCCAGCGCTGACTAGTCGTGATGCTCCTAATGCCAGTGGATGGGTTCCATTTCCAGCAGTCTACTCATAGCACACACACGTCTCATAGTACACACACACACACACACACACACACACACACACACACACACACACACACACGTCTCATAGCACACACACGTCTCATAGTACGCACACACACACACACACACACACATTCACACACAGACATCTCATAGCACACACACACACACACACACACAGACATCTCATAGCACACACACACACACACACACGTCTCATAGCACACACACACACACACACATCTCATAGCACACACAGACACACACACACACACACACACACACACACGTCTCATAGCACACACACACACACACACACACACACACGTCTCATAGCACACACACACACACACAAACACACACGTCTCATAGCACACACACACACACACATACACGTCTCCTCTGGGCTCTGGGCTGCTTGTGTGAAAGCATTAATAATGTCTGGCTCAGCTTGTCTGTGTGTCTGTGGCTCAATGTGTTTGTCCTCTGATGGCTTTCCTTGTGTGCATGTGTGGGTGTATGTGTGCATGTGCACATATGTCGGCTTTGCTTGCTGTCTGTCTGTGTGTGTGTGTGTGTGTGTGTGTGTATGTGTGTGTATCAGCCTTAGATTGCCTGATAGCCTACTCAATATGCCTCTCACAACCTAAATTCGTTGATCCCTATCATGGCTAACTAGATCTTTTTGTAGCTCATACACACAAGCAACAAAAAACACTTCACGCACGCGCACGCACACGCACACGCACACGCACACCCACACTGACAAGACAGTGGCAGCTTTATGATTTATTTTGAAACCTGTTAGCATCAGTGTCTTTAGCTTATACAATTCATCTCATGTAATTTGTGCTAACTGTGTTGATTCTGCCTTACTATGGAGGTCACTGTGACTGCAGAGCCCCCCAAACAGCCCTGTATGTGTTGATTCTGCCTCTGCCCCCAAAACAACCCCTTACGTAAGGAGCACTGCAGTCCGGCTCTGGCTGCCAACCAACCTGTTCAAACACAAACACATCGGATAAGGATAAACAAAACCCTGCCGCCGCCTCCGCTGGACACCACACACACACACACACACACACACACACACACACACACACACACACACACACACACACACACACACACACAGGATGGCTGACGGCCCTCTAAAAATAAAACAGCTTCATGAAGAGAGGGTTCTTCCTAGGCGATGGACTCACAGGGCTTTCCTGAGGTAAGGTGATAAAATGAAAACAAATATAAACAACAAATAGGATGGGTGAGAGAGAGAGGTGGAGGAGCAGCGTTTGAATTGAAATCAGAGATTTGAATTGAAATCAGAGATTTAATGTTTTGCATCTTAGCTATTTCTGCTGTGTGTAACTTTTCACAGACTTTAAAATTTTTCATAGAATAACCCAATAACTACTACTATTGACTATTTTAGGCAATTAAGTTCGTTTTTATTGGAATGCAAAGGTTTGAATGCTGGAAGCGTCAGGTAGTTGGACGTATCAGTGCTTTATCTCCCTGAGTGTCAGAGGACCAACTACTCAAGTTTTTGTTTGCCTAAGCCAAACATGGTGACTGTTAATGTTGAGCATTTACACAAAATGATAAACCCCCCTGTGTTGGGAAGCAGAAATGGTCTGTGGTAACTTGTAATGCAGGTGCCCTACTTCTGCGATACAAATCAAGTGGACACTGGTTGCCTGGCAACGCACTATCGTAACGGGGTTCTTTGAAGTTCCATTTTTAAAACTCAGAGTCAGTGGGCCTGTGAGTCACTGCCTACAGCTGAGAGTATTTGCCAATCTGAAGCACACACAGACACACACACACACACACACACACACACACACACACACACACATACACACACACACACACCACACACACACACACGCCGCCCTTACCTGCAAAACACACACCAGCCACCACATTGCAGTGATGTGAACTCACCTGTATGTAGGCCTACATGTGGCAGACCTTTGATCCAAAGCAATGGAAGTTGCTTTAAAGGGATCAGCTGTGCTCATCTCAGGGATCAGATGTGATTGGTCTTAAACTGGTTAGGAGTCAGCTGTTCTTGATGGATTAACTGTGACCCAAGGTCTATACTATTGACATGTATCTAAGTCCAGTGGGTGAGTGGCCATTTTGATCCAGCCTTATTGGTGTGTGGAACAGATAACCTAATAAAGAGGAATGGAAATGGATGCCAGTGCTTTAGGCCTGTGAAGGTGATTGCATCCTGCCTACCTGAGTGACAGGTGAAGATTGGGTGAGGACAGGCTAAAGACTCCCCTTTGAGGCCGTATACTGTAGTTGTGTAATTTCCCAGAGGGCATCTGACCTTTGAAACATTTGGGCCAGCACATTTACCTCTTCAGACACACAAATCACATCCACAGATGACACTGTGTTTCAGCTAATCTCCATCTTGTATCCCCATCCACAGATGACACTGTGTTTCAGCTAATCTCCATCTTGTATCCCCATCCACAGATGACACGGTGTTTCAGCTGATCTACATCTTGTATCCCCATCATCTGTGACTGGTATGACATCATCTATGACTGGTATGACATCATCTGTGACTGGTATGGCATCATCACATGTAGTGAAGCTCCAGTGCTGACTCTGTTTGTCCTGGCTTCTAATCATTTTGGTCATTTTAGTAGATCTCTGAAAAATGCCCTGTTGTGACCTGCACACCTGACCTGATTCCACCTCTACCTGTTTAAAGAAAAAATTCTATGTTCTCTCCTAGCACGTTTTTGACATGGGTCTTGTTTCTCCAATGGTCTTGTGACTCCAATGGTCTTGAGATAAGATGACTGCTTGTGTTGCTCTCTGCCTCTCTGGTAAGTTGCTTTGGATGAAAGTGTCTGCCGTACGTGTGAATGTTAATTAGAGCTAAATGCTATTCACAGCAGTGTGTGTGTGTGTGTGTGTGTGAGTGTGAGTGAGTGTGTGAGTGTGTGTGTGAGTGTGTGTGTGAGTGAGTGAGTGTGTAAGTGTGTGAGTGTGTGAGTGAGTGTGTGAGTGTGTGAGTGAGTGAGTGAGTGAGTGAGTGTGTGTGTGAGTGAGTGAGTGTGTAAGTGTGTGAGTGTGTGAGTGAGTGTGTGAGTGTGTGAGTGAGTGAGTGAGTGAGTGAGTGAGTGAGTGAGTGAGTGAGTGAGTGAGGCAGAGAGAGATAGATTGAGTGTGTGTGTGTGTGAGATGGAGTGACAGAGCAAGTGAAAGAAAATAGAGGAGGGGACGTAGGGGGGAGGGAGGGAGGGAGGGAGGGAGGGAGCAGAGAGAGAAGAGAGAGAGAGAAGAGAGAGAGAGAGAGGGAGAGAGCAGAGAGAGAGTGACATAGTGATAGTAGGGAAGCAGCCCAAAGGAGAGAGAGAAGAGGGGGTTGGGGAGTGGAGGGAGGGAGCGAAAGAGCAAGAGGGAGGGAGTGAGAGAGCGATATAGAGAGAGAGAGGGAGAGTGAGAGCGAGCAGGGAGGGAGGGAGGGAAGGAGAGCGATAGAGAGAGAGGGAGGGAAGGAGAGCGAGAAAGAGAGAGGGAGGGATTGAGAGCGAGAGAGAGCGAGCAGGGAGGGAGGGAAGGAGCAAGAGCGAGAGAGAGAGGGAGGGAGAGAGGGAGGGAGGTATCAGGGTAAACAGCAGAAGGGAAGTGAGAGCAGCATAGTGCAGAGCTGCGCAGGAATCAGTTGTCAGCTGCCAGCGTCCTGAGCTGCAGTCGCCAGATCTCATTAAAGGTAAATACAGCCAGTGTGTGTGTGTGTGTGTGTGCGTGCGTGCTTGTGTGTGTGTGTGTGTGTTTGTGCGTGCGTGCGTGCATGTGTGTGTGTGCGTCTGTGTGTGCGTCTGTGTGTGTGTGTTGGATCTATGACAGAGAAAAGCATACTGCCAGATAAAGAGAGAGAGGACGAGTGTGAAAAAAAGGGGATAACAGAGAGAGAGAGAGAGAAAGAGAGGGATGAAGAAAGAACAACAGAGTGCAGGATGGAAGCTGAGAGACTGAATGCGGCTGTAACAGAACAGACAAATGCAGGTGAAATTTGGCATCATCAGATTATTCACTGCGTGTGGCTTATCGCAGTGCGTGTGCGTGTGTGTGTGTGTGTGTGTGTGTATGTGTGTTTTTCTCTCTCAGGATGGGGCACCAACTGCAGCGCAGTGTGTTTGGAGCCTGAGGAGCATCCCTGAGTTGCGAGAGTGTGTGAGAGTGTGTGTGCATGCGTGGATCTGCGTGTGTGTGTGGTGGGGCAGCTCTGCTACGTTTCACCGCAAGCCTCTGAAGCCTTCGTCGCTGTCTCGCTGACAAGTGTGTGAACATCGTCCCTGACCAACCTCTTCCCCCCCATCCTCAACACCCCCCCCCCCCCTCAGTCCGCCAGCCCCGTTTCCACAGCAACCATGGACTGCGGACTGCGTCTGCCTCCGGTCATCGAGGAGGTCATGGACCCTGTGGGTGAGTCTATAAATGTCTATGTGTTTGTTTGTTTGTTTGTTTGTTTCTCTCTCTCTGTCTCCCTCTCCTTCTCTCTCTCTCTCTCTCTCTCTCTCTCTGTCTCCCTCTCTCTCTCTCTCTTGTTCTTTCTCTCTCTCTTCCCCCCCTTTCTCTCTCTTTTTCTCTCTCTACCTTCTAAAACCACTTTGCATTGCCTCTCTGTACGTCACAGAGTGCATGTCGAGTGTGACGTATGCTCTCTGTAGGCCAAATGGAGCAAATTGAGAGGAGGATCAGGTGTAGGGGCTCTTGAGAGATGCCGTACAACCATCCATTAATAGGTGAAAGAGTCAAATCATGGATGAAGGGATGAGCAATGCATTAATAAAACACATGATAAAGGGAGGAGAGACCAAATGAATGAATAACTGACTGACTAAATGAACGGATGAATGAATGAATGTATGAGTGACAGAGTGAATGAATGAATGTATGAGTGAATAATTGAATGAGTGAATGAATGAATGAGTGAATGAATAAATGAATGAATGAATGAGTGAATGAATGAGTGAATGAATGCACAAGTGACTGAGTGAATGAATGAATGCATGAATACACGAGTGACTGAGTGAATGAATGAACGGATGAATGAATGAATGTACGTATGAGTGACTGAGTGACTGAGTGACTGAGTGACTGAGTGAATGAATGAATGCATGAAATGAATGGACCTCCTTTCCTGGGACAAAGGGGCTTGTGCACAGTGAATTTCAAGATTACTGTTTTTCTACGTTCAGTCATACCTCATATGCAAAGTACAATGTATAATCTGTGTGTGTGTTTGTGTGTGAGTGTGTGTGTGTGAGGGAGAGACAGCATTTGTATACATTTGTATGTTTTTGTATATGTACATACAAGAACATCCTGTTAAAAGCTGATCTGTGTTGCTGTTTGTGTGTGCATACATGCACAAAAACATGTGTTCTGGATTTAGTCTCTGGAACATACCAGTGGTTTTGCTCCTCCTCAGGGTGTGTGTGTACTTGTGTATGTGTGTGTGTGTGTGTGTGTGTGTGTGTGTGTGTGTGTGTGTGTGTGTGTGTGTGTGTGTGTGCGTGCGTGCGTGCGTGCGAGGGTGCGTGTGTGCGTGTGTGCGTGAGTGTGCGTGTGCGTGTGCGTGCGTGTGCAGCTGAGGACCAATCACAACTGAGGGCCAATCACAGCTGAGGACCAATCACAGTTGTTAGAAGCTGATACATGTTGCTGTTTGTACAGCATACATACAACATACATCCACAAAAACATATGTCCACACAAGTGTCACAGCTGTGGACCAATCACAGCTGTGGACCAATCACAGCTGAGGACCAATCACAGCTGAGGACCAATCACAGCTGTGGACCAATCACAGCTGAGGACCAATCACAGCCGAGGTCTTGTCTGACTGATCAACAGGGAACATGTCGGGTGGAGGCAGATGGATGGATAGGCAGAAAGCTGATCAGTCGATAAAAAAGTCACATCCACAGATCAATAAATGGACATGTATCTTTCTTACTGACTGATCTCCAAAGATCTCCAAATCATCTCCATACAAAAAAAGAGGATGGGGGACAGCCGAGCCGTGTATGTGTGAGCGTTTGTGTGTGTGTGTGTGTGTGTGTGTGTGTGTGTGTGTATGTGTGTGTGTGTGTGTGTGTGTGTGTGTGTGTGGTTGAAGGAGATTAATAGATTCATCTCCTCTCCTCTTCTGGCCTCTCAGCTTCTTTTTCAAGGCTGCTGTTTGAAACCAACACTTCTGGCTGTCAACAAGTCCTCTTTAACCCCCCCCCCCCCAAACACACACACACACTCTCACAGTGGGGCACCCACACACTCCCGCTCCTGCCAGCTCCAGATCCCACCTTGCAGTCACGATTCTCTCACTCGCTCTCTCTCTTTCACACACACACACACGTACACACAAACGTACACACACACGTACACACACAGACACACAGACACCGAGACACACAGACACTGAGACACACAGACACACAGACACACACACACACACAGACTCACACACACACACACACACACACACACACACGTACCCACATTCTCTGTCTCTCTCCCCACCCTTTCTTCTGTCTCTCGTGCTTTTTCTTGTGAAGATGAACACTGAGGCCTCAGATTCTGTCTCAATCTCTGATTGGGCTGAAGACGAGTCGTCCTGAAATGTCTCTGGCATAGAGGACGTGTCTCTGATTGGGCTGGAGACGAGTCGTCCTGAAATGTCTCTGGCATAGAGGACGTGTCTCTGATTCGGCTGGAGACGAGTCGTCCTGAAAATGTCTCTGGCATAGAGGACGTGTCTCTGATTGGGCTCTGCTGCGGGGGCCCTGATCCTTCCCCCTTCCCTTGTCTGCTGTGAAGACACTCACCTATGGCTTGGATGCATAACAGGGTTTGGGAGGAAGGGCAGGAGAACCAGCTGAAGGCCAGAAACACACAAACACACACACACACACACACACACACACACACACACACACACACTACACACATGCTTTTGACTCTGCATAGGGTGTTACTGTTTTCCTGTAGCTAAGCTGGAAGAGCAGCTGGTGTACAGTACTAAGAACACCAACGTCATGGGTTTGATACCCACTGATGAGAATGCTTCGCTGGTCTATGGGTTGATACCCACTGATGAGAATGCTTAGCTGGTCTACGAGTTTGATACCCACTGATGAGAATGCTTAGCTGGTCTATGGGTTTGATACCCACTGATGAGACGGCTTAGCTGGTCTACGGGTTTGATACCCACTGATGAGAATGCTTAGCTGGTCTATGGGTTTGATACCCACTGATGAGAATGCTTAGCTGGTCTACGGGTTGCTCTGGATGAAAGTGTCTGGTATGAGAGTGTTCTTCTCTTTGTGCTGGCTTGTGTAGTTACCTTGTGGGTAGTGTTTGTGGGCCAAAGTTCAAAG
>NC_045167.1:8220115-8222615 GCF_900700415.2 Clupea harengus | reverse complement strand
AGTGGGGAGCTCTAACAGCAGTCTGTCGCTTTATAAAATAATCAACTAGAATGAAGTGGAAAGTTTGGCAAGAAGAGTAAAGTGGTTCCCAGAGGCTTGCAGTGATTCTGAGTTGTGTGGTGTGGTGTGTGTGTGTGTGTGTGTGTGTGTGTGTGTGTGTGTGTGTGTGTGTGTGTGTGTGTGTGTGTGTGTGTGTGTGTGTGTGTGTGTGTGTAGTGTATGTGGGAAGTGAGGTATCAGGCAGAAGTTCTACTTCCATGTGGGTGTTGGAGTGAGAGTAAAATCAGACTGAAGTTACGTGTGTGTGTGTGTGTGTGTATGTATCTGTGTGTGTGTGGGGGGGCTTACTAGTGCACGGTCCCCCATCTCCAGATCTGTCTCTTTTTCTCCACCCCTCACCAGGGCTTGGGTGCAGCTGGGAGTGCAGATTTTCCAAAGCTATCTGTGAGTCAGGCTTCAGTTCAAAGCTTGTTGTATTCAACACAAACTCAAGTGCAGAACTCTTTGAACGGATGTGCTGTAGTTATGCCTGCCATCCTTCTCTGGACTGGATTTTGAATTGACTTTGTCTTTTTTACTTTTCTGGCTAATCTTTCTCTGTGTATGTATGTTTGTTTGTGTGTGTGTGTGCATGAGTGACCTTGTTGTGGTTTGCTGGGAAAACTGTGTACCGTGTGAGTGTAAACTTTGCATTGGAGGTTGAGTGTGTGTGTGTGTTTGTCTGAGATGCTGTTGACATCAATGCAAGCTTAGTACTGACATGTGTGTGTGTGTGTGTGTATGTGTGTGTGTGTGTTTGTCTGAAACACAGTTGACCTTGTCAGTGTGATTAGCTTCTGAACCCTCCAGAGGCTTTGATTTGTTAGCAGCATGTTGCTAGTGGCCAGCAGTGCCAGGTGCTATCTGCTAACCTGCCACTCCAAGCTGTTAGCTGATAGCAAACTCAACTCACAGCATTAACTTGATTCTGATGAATACATGAATGAATGAATGAATGAATGAATGAACAAATGAGTGAGTGAGTGAGTGATGAATGAATGAATGAATAAATGCGTGAGTGATGAATGAATGAATGAATGAGTGAGCGAGTGATGAATGAATGAATGAATGAATGAATGAGTGAGCGAGTGATGAATGAATGAATGAATGAATGAATGAGTGAGCGAGTGATGAATGAATGGGCGAATGAGTGAATGGATGAATGAACGGATGAATGAGTGATGATGAATGAGTGATGATGAATGAGTGAACGGATGAGTGAATGAATGATTGAATGGATGAATGAATGGATGAATGAGTGAGTGAAAAGACACGTTAGAGTTAGTCTCTGGTCACAAAAGGAAAGACAGAGATAGACAGAAATGAAAAAGAATAGGTGAAAGAAAATGACAGTGAGTGTTGAAGAAAGAAAGAGAGCGAGTGAGAGAGTGTGTGTGTGTATGGTGTGTTTATTGTGCTTATAGGCATTGGTAGAGATCCTCCAGTGTGTGTCAGTCCTTGTATTGAGACTGCGGAGGCGTCTACCCGACGGCAACAGGGTGAAGAGGCTGGCATTGGGGTGTGAGGCATCCCTCGTGATATGTCTTGCCCTTGACCCCACCCTCTTGTGGTAAGTATCTTGCCCTCTGTAGGTTGGCCTGGTCTTGGGCGGTACAGCTTCCGTACCAGACGGAGATGCATCCTGTGAGGAGGCTCTCCACAGCTGAGGAGGAGAAGGTCCTCAGGATGGAAGGGGAGACCTTGAACTTCGTAAGCCTCCGGAGGAAGTACAACCGCTGCCTAGATGACTTTGTCAGGTGTTGTGTGTGGAGGGTCCAGGTTAGGTCCTCAGTGAGGTGCACCCCCAGATATTTAAAACTGAGGACCCTCTCCACAGGCTCCCCGCTGATGGTGAGGGGGTTGTACTTGCTGTCCTGCTTCTGCCGGAAGTCCACCACCATTTCCTTTCGTCTTGTTGACATTTAGGGCCAGGTTGTTGGACTGACACCACAGTGCCAGGTCTGCCACTTGGTTCTGGTGGGGCTGCTCGTTGTTTCCGGAGATTAGACCCAAGCACCACGGTGTCGTCGGCAAAGTTGATGATGGAGGTTGAACTTCCGGAGGCTGTGCAGTCATGTGTGTAGATGTTGTAGAGCAGCGGGCTCAGAACGCACTCCTGGGGGGAACCTAGGTTGAGGGTCAGCGGCCCAGAGGTTACACCACCCCCCCCACTCTCACCACCTGGGGGCGGTCAGTGAGGAAGCTGAGCACCCAGTTGCACATTTGGGTGTTGATCCCCAGCGACCTCATCTTGACGACCAGGCGGAGGGGGACTATGATATTGAATGCTGAACTGTAATCAATGAACAGCATCCTCACATAGTTCCCTCTCCCCATCCAGGTGTTTGTGTGTGTGTGTGTAATACGCAGTTTGAATAGCTCTGTGTTGGGGAAGGTGGTGGGGGTGTGTGTGTGTGTGTGTGTATCTGATTCACAAGGGGTGATGAGTATGTATAATTGA
>NC_045167.1:8207615-8212615 GCF_900700415.2 Clupea harengus | reverse complement strand
TGTGTGTGTGTGTGTGTGTGTGTGTGTGTGTGTGTGTGTGTGTGTGTGTGTCAGCATTACCAGTGGTTTGTACGAGCACACACTGAATAATTTCCTCCACTCAGTGACCCATCGGTTGGCTGGTCAGTGTGTCGGGGCATATAAATAATCCCTGAACTAAATAAAATATGCCTGAAATTGCCCCTGGCTCTCGGCTGAAGAACTTCGAGATACCTCGGTTCAAGAGAAATGTTAATTTGCTGTGAGTGTCTTTGCACATACAGTATATGAGACACACGCCTATACAGTGCCCTCCACAATTATTGGCACCCCTAGTGAATATGAGAAAAACAGGCTATAAAACAATATGTCTTTGCTGTTTATCCTCTTGGTCTTTCACTCAAAATATTCACAAAAATCTTACCATAATTGTGGCACACATGTTTTGGGGAAAAATATTTATTTAATGTCAACAGTTTTTTTTCTTTCAATAGTTTTACTTCAATGAAAAGGTAAGCTTTTTGTGAATATTTTGAGTGAAAGACCAAGAGGATAAACAGCAAAGACATATTTTTTTATAGCCTGTTTTGCTCATATTCACTAGGGGTGCCAATAATTGTGGAGGGCACTGTACATGCATGCGCTACTCAGACGATGTGCTTTCTCTACAAAACCACTTTCTTTAATCCTCCAAGGGCATCTGATTGGACAGCATTAGACAGGTGAATCCAAGCTGTCTAGGAACAGACAGGTAACTCCTGATTGGATAAGATCAGACAGGTGAATCATCTTGTCTGGTCTCTATGGTATGCCTCTATGTCTCTGGGGTTTTTGCCTGCGACTCACCTCAGTGGAACTTAGACTAAAGTCACTGCAAAGAGTCTGCTGATGAAGCTGTGTAACATATCTCACAGTATCTAATTATATCTCACAGTATCTCAAGATATCTCACAATACACAGTACATCCCAACATCTCCCATTATTTTACAGTATATCACAGTGTCTCAAAATACTTCACAGCATCTCCACTACATGTGGTGATACAGCATGCAAAGGCACTTCAGTACCCATGACTACTGACACAGGCGTTTGTATCCATGACTACTGACACAGGCGTTTGTATCCATGACTACTGACACAGGCGTTTGTATCCATGACTACTGACACAGGCGTTTGTATCCATGACTACTGACACAGGCGTTTGTACCCATTACTACTGACACAGGTGTTTGTACCCACTGACATACATGTGCAGAAAAGGACATTCTGACTTTCTCACACACACATATACATGGGAATACCGTCTCGATACAGACACACAGACACACACACAGACTCTGAGCTTGTTGGGACTCTTCAGCTACTTAACTAAGTCTGTTTAATCAGTGTGTAGCAATGTGTGTGTGATGAGGTTGAGTGTGTCTGTGTGTGTGTGTGTGTGTGTGTGTGTGTGTGTGTGTGTGTGTGTGTAGAAGCTGGCGTAGATGCTGACGCACTTAGGAGACTGGCACCGTCTCCCTGGCATCAGAGCCACTCAGTCTCCTCGCTCATCAAACAAAATATTTCATAACTGCCATGACCGGTGCACCATCAACCGCCATCAACCGCCATCACCCGCCATCACCATCCCATCAACTACTGCACAGAAATGACAGGGGGAAGGGGGGGCAGGGAGAGAGAGAGCGCGAGAGGGAGAGAGAGAGCGAGAGAGGGAGGGAGAGGTGAAGAGGAAAGGGAAGAAGGAAGCTGAAGGGTGAAATGAAATCTGAAAGGAAGAAGACGAGACTGACTGACTAACTGATTGATTGATTGATTGATTGATTGATTGATTGAAGGGCTGTTGATTTGCAGAAGAAAATAGCATTAATTACAGGATCTAACTTAATGTAATGCATGAAGGTGAGAGAGAGAGAGTGAAAGATAGAGAGAGAAAGAAAAAGATGAAGGTAGGTACAGAGCATGTATTACATTTATTATAACTTCATGTAATGCGTGAGATAGTGAGAGAGTGAAAGAGGAAAAAGGAAGGTAGGTACAGCATTCTTCTCTCATCTATACATTGTCACTCGTCACAGCCTAAAGGAGCAGGCAGAATTGGTGTGTGTGAGTGTTGGGGGGGGGGAGGAATCACCTACCTATCAGTACTGACACATGAGCTCTGACACACACACATCAGACGGATGGAGACAAGGAACCTGGGGGGGGGGGGGGGGGGTACGTGAAGGGAGCTGCAAGAAGAACAATAGAAGAGAAAAAGAGGTAGACATTGAGAGGCGAGAGGGAGAGAGACAAAGACGGAGGGAAGGAGGGGTGAAAAAGAGGGAAATAAACAGAGATTGATAGATAAAAAGGAGGGAAAAGAGGGGGATAGAGGGGAGAGAAGAAGGAGGAAGAGAGGAGGACTATTTATAGCATCTGTCTCTTCAGACAGGACCTGAGTGACGACAGACAGGAATGACAGGATCTCAGCAGGAGTCGCAGCACAGCACACTTCTTTCTTTCTTTCTATCTTTCTGTCTATCTTTATTTCTGTCTTTCTATCTTTCTTTCTTTCTGTCTTTCAATCTTTCTTCCTGTCTTTCTATCTATCTTTCTATCTTTCTTTCTTTCTTTCTATCTATCTATCTTTCTTTCTATCTTTCTTTCTGTCTTTCTCTCCTCTTGTGAACCCATCTTCTCCCATTCTTCTGTCTATCATCCTCTTTTTCACTGGAGCCTCACTGCGTATTTTTTCTCTGTAGAGATAAATTAATAAATAAATAAATAAATATATTGACATAATTTCATAAATGTCAGACTTGCCCTCAGTACCTCTCTCTCACTCTCTCTCACTCAATCTCTCCTATTCTCTCCTAAAAATCCTAAAATCTCAGAACAGGAGAAAATGGCGGCCAGCATCTGAGCTTGACAGCTATGTTTAGCTCTTTGGTGGAGCCAAGAATAGTGTCTGAGTGGTAGAGTGGGTTTTTATCAACAAACAGACAACTTGGCTCCGTATGGGAACAATGGGGTGTGGGGGGAGAAAAAGTCCCCATAAATGACTCTGGCAGGCTTGTATTTAACTGGTGATGTAGTTGTTTGTTGTTGTTGTTTATTTTCTATTTGTCTGTATTTAGCTGGTGATGGAGGCTGATTTTTTTTATTGGTGTTTGATGGTTTTTAAATTGATGCTTTTAAAAGTCAAAATCTGTCTGTCGCTCTGTCCCAACTTCCTTTTGTTTCTTGTGCTGCCACTAGAGGGCACTCTTGAACACATGTTGCTCTGTAGTATTTTATCTGCGCGTGTGTGTGTGTGTGTGTACACGTGTGTGTGTGGGCCTATAGACAAGACTTTAGGGCGCATATAAGCCCTACGGAGAACAGGTGTGTTTGTGTGTATATCACATATGTGGCCTGAATTCAACACCTAAGAGAGCACTAAAGAGAGAACAGGTGTGTGTGGGTGTGTGTGTGTGTGTGTGTGTGTGTGTGTGTGTGTCTGTGTCTGTGTCTCTGTGTGTGTGTGTGTGTGTGTGTGTGTGTGTGTGTGTGTGTGTGTGTGTGTGTGTGTGTGTGTGTGTGCGCACTTCATCTAAAGGTGATGAGTGCTTAAACATGACAGCTGAGGTCACAAGGGAATTTGTGGAGCCTCAATGCAGCAGAAGAGAAGTGTGTGTGTGTGTGTGTGTGTGTGTGTGTGTGTGTGTGTGTGTGTGTGTGTGTGTGTGTGTGCATGTGTTGAATCATTGCAGACATCAATCTAACTTCTAAGTAGACTTACAGGTCAAGTATTAGGTGAGTGTTGAGGGAATGAAGTGCCATACTACAGAGTTTAGACATAAATGACATACATGATACTATAGTGTTTGCACACAGCCACAACAGAATTATTTTTTCTCATGGTAGACCGACATCACAAACTGAACCAGCTCAAGTAGCATCATTGTCAATGTAAACACATCCAACACCACAGCATAGCAGTGTATCAGTCGCAACACAAACATCTCATAATGGTAACGGTTCTTACCTTTAAAACCGCTTTTTCCTTGACTTTTCTTGGGCAAACTGTTGTACCAAGTCCTCAAAGTCCAACTCCCACACCAGCTGCTGTTTCTCATTAGACTTTCAATAGCTGTCTGGTCAATTTTGCAGACCAAAAATGGACCACTGCTGAATTTCTATTCAGTTTTTCTTTTTGTTGACCTGCCAAGTCTCAATTTTTTTTCTTCACACACACACACGCGCACACACACACACACACACACACACACACACACACACACACACACACACACGCACGCACGCACTTACGCACACACACACACACACACACACACACACACACAAACAAACACATATATTTTATCAAGGGTTCATTTTGTACCTGTTTGCATCTCTTTGAGGAAATAATGTGTGTGTTTGTGTGTGTGTGAAGGGAGGACTAACGACTACAGAGAACCATCCATTAAGAACAGTCAGTGAGACGTGTTAGTGTGTAATTACTGTGTGTAGCCACGCGGTGTCTTAGCTGATCAGATCTGTCAGATTAATAAATGGTTTCAGGTTCTCAAGGTCACTGTCGTGGTAACAGGCTTTACTCTCCCTCTTTATGAGTTTCTTTCTCTTTTTCTATTTCCGTATTTCTTCCTCTTCTCTCCATATCTGGTCTGCTCTGCTATTTCCTGGGCCTTCTGTTTCTTTCATTTCCCCCTCTTTTCCCCTTTTAATCCCCCTGCCTCTCTCTCTGTCTGTCTGTCTCTCTCTTTATCTCCCTGTCTCTCTCTCTCTCTCTCTCTCTCTCGCTCTGTCTGTATCTCTCCCTGTCGCTCTCTCTCTGTCTGTCTGTCTCTCTCTTTATCTCTCTGTCTCTCTCGCTCTGTCTGTATCTCTCTCTGTCTCTCTCTCTCTGTCTGTATCTCTCTCTGTCTCTCTCGCTCTGTCTGTCTCTCCCTGTCTCTCTCTCTCTGTCTGCTGTTCTGTTTCCTATATTCCTTAGGATGTTTGCAACAGTGAAACTTAACATGCATATTTACACACAATG
>NC_045167.1:8192615-8200115 GCF_900700415.2 Clupea harengus | reverse complement strand
AGATCACACCACTGTGTGTGGTTTGTTTATTTACAACAACGGGACTAGCATTCTCACGCTAGCAAGCTTGCACGATATGCTTCCCAATGTTATGCTACCGTTATGCTACCCAACAGCAACCCAACAAAAACGTTTTATAAATGACAGCGAGCTAAATTCTCTTATAAAGATGAAGAATGTCTTGTATTCTTGTTTGCAGATTTATTCTCCAAATTGTACTGAATCCACGACAATAAATTCAAGTGATCAAAGGGTGAAAGAGAGTGAAACTAGAACACACAAAGCTAAATGTTGCAATTAGCCAAGTCACCTAGTTCCATGAAGTAAAGAAAGCACATGTTAAGCTAACTGTTAACATTTCCTAATAGCATCCACGTTTTAACATTGCCTTTTTAGCATTATAACTACGTTTTTAAACAATGAAATTAACTTAGTTATAACAAGATACAGCGATGCCTCTGCTGGGGAATCAACCTGTAAGAAGGAATCTCTCTGGCGTAATGACCGTCAGCCTGCCGTTTCTAAATTATTCTGAACAATTTTACCTGCCTACTTCCTGCACAGCTCAAAATTACAACGTCAAAATCAAAGTCTGGATGAAACTGAATTTTTTACAAATTCGACAATTCAAATTAAATGCCTGGAGGCAGAACAACTAAACTACTATGTTTTGCTACTATGCTACTATACTAATAGTCAGGTGGCTTAATGCAAAATTTAGGCTATTTGGTAAGCATTTCTAGGCAAATAACCGTTTTGAAAATCGGACCACAGGTAACGCATATCTTGATTTAGGTCAAAACTTAATATCTCATTAAAACGAAAAAATGAGCAGTTTCACTTGGGCACCCCTTCTAGTAACTTTTAGTAGGGTATAAGCTAATTGTGTGCCAAATTTCATGCTTTTATCACTCTTGTCACGATTGCGTTGTTAAGCCACCTGACTATAACAGCTGTTGACAGGATGACAGTTAGTGCCTATTCCAACACAGCATTCCAGCACAGTTTTCCGACACAGCATTCCAGCACAGTATTCCGACACAGCATTCCGACAGGAAACATCACACTGTGAGCAGCAGAGAGCTGAAGCTGAAGTTGAAGGGTAGTAGGATGACATGACGAAACCAGTCTTCACAGCACAGCTCAACCCCAAACCACACACACACACTCACACACACACACACTTGCGTACAATAACACCTCATCGCACTCAACAGAGCTATACCACAGCACTCAACCAACACCGCAAAACCAGGGTGGGTTTGAAGAGAGAGAGAGAGAGAGAGAGAGAGAGAGAGAGAGAGAGAGAGAGAGAGAGAGTATGAAAGAAGTAGAGTCACATGTAGGTGGGCAGAGAGAAAAAAAGAGAAGCAAAAAGAAAGAGGATAATAGAGGGAGAAAAGGATGGAGAGAGAGAGAGAGAGAGAGAGAGCAATAAAGAACAATAAAGAGCAATAAAGAAAGACATTTCTGGAGCACCCAAGCAATGCAAAGCAAATCCACCAGCCTACTGCTGGAAAAAACGGAGTCATTGGTTTGGGGAACACAAGCCCCTTCACCAGAACCCAATTAAGAGGCACGGTGGCAGGCCCAGCCTGAGGAGCGCCCAAACCAGACCCAAACCAGAAGCAAACAAGACCCAAATGAGACCCAAATGAGAAACACATCAGGGCTGACGCATCCAGCTGGCACGGGCCAAACACAGCAGAGAAGGGCACGGAGAGGGCATGGCAGACGTGACGGGACTCAGGGGGAAGACGGTGATGTGGCGCGCTCTCTGTTTTCAGTCCTCCGTCTCACGTCTCACGTCTCACGTCTCACGTCTCACGTCTCACGTCTCACGTCTCAGCACTGCCTAGTCACACAGAGACAGAACCGCTGTTTGGATCTGCTTTAGTTCGGTTGCTGTTGTGATCGCCTGTGTGTCCATGGGAGGAGTTTAGTTCTCAGAGTGTGACACCTGCTTTAGTTCAGTTGCTGTTGTGATCGCCTGTGTGTGAATCGCCACGGGAACTGTTTAGTGCTCAGGGACCAATCTTTGATAGCTCAGGAGACCTGGATGTGACTCTCATTATTGTGTCATCATTCGCACTAGTTGTATGTTAAGATATTTTGTGAATTTCCCTTATTTTAAATCAAACAGTGAGGTACAACATCATTCAAAGGAGACTTAAAAACTAGAAATGATATGTAATGTCATTGTTACAAAAATATAGATTGCTTGCATACTTAAGAGAGAAGAGAGAGAGAGGAGAGAGAGAGAGAGAGAGAGAGGAAAGAGTTACTGAGAGAGAGAGAGAGAGAGAGAGAGAGGGAGATAGAGAGAGAGAGAGAGAACAAGAGAAAGAGAGAGAGGTGAAGCTGATTTGGAACCTGAAGCCAACATATGTGGTGATGATTGATTGTGGTAATTAAGGCTGCTTATGAGTAACGAGGCCTTAAAGAGACTTAAAGGAACAAAGGCTGCCCTGGCTTCTGTGACCGTCAAGTGCTTGGGAAAGTGAAAACAGACACACACACACACACACACACACACACACACACACACACACACACACACACACAAACCACTCACAAACACACACACTCACTGTCAATACACAAACACACTTACAGTGTACACACTCATGAATACGCATACACACATATACAAACACACTGTATACACACACATACATATACACTAAACACTGTACACACACACGTACATGTACACACAATCGCTGATATATAAAAAAGTCAAGAGGATTTAAAGTGTTTTTCTGGCCGCCTTGCTCTTTATCTAGTCTATGGCACATCTCGCCTCGCCTTGCCTCATTGCCCCCCTTTAAAGGGCCTGATAATTGTGGAAAATAACAAGTTTGCCCCATTTTCTGTACAAAATCAAATTATGAGGACAGATTAATCTAATTTTAATTTCAACATTTTGTCATCATTAGAGATCTGGAGCGATAACGCATGCAGAAACACACACCACACACTCACACACGATCAGACATGCAAGCATGGACACGCACACTTATACACATTCACTCCATCCCTCTCTTTTATGCATATATATCTCTCTCTGTCTCTGTCTCTCTCTCTCTGTCTCTCTCTGTCTCTGTCTCTCTCTCTGTCTCTCTCTCGCTCTCTCATTCTTACACACACACATGTGCGTTCACACTCACTCCCACTCAAACTCTCTGTCAAACACACAAACACACTCACTCCCACTCAAACTCTCTGTCAAACACACACACACACACACACACACACACACACACACACACACACACACACACACACACACACACTCACTCACTCTCACTCTCATACACACACATTTGCACACTAAACTCGTTGCAAATGGCTTATGTCATGTTTATGTTTTTGGAAATATCTAAACAAGACCATTCAGAGCGGAAATGTGAGTGTGAGATTATGAAGAGAGATCCTCTGGATGTTTTTTGTCATGAGTTTCATTGGGGTTCTTTAATGCAAAGTTAATAGTAGTTGGAGAGGGAGTACTGATAGATCTTTTATTGAGGAAAACTTCCTGATTGGTCTTTATAAAAGAGTTTTTAATGGGTGGTATTTTTGGTCTTCATTAAAATGGTTCTCATGGTTGAAGGTGGAAATAATTCCTGATTCGTCTTTATTGAGGAGACCAGACACCTAATTCTTTGAAAAACCTATTTCGGAATGGTCTGTATGGAGGAGAACTGACTTCTGATTGGTCATTATTTAGAAGTACTGGCTCCTGATTGGTGTTTTTGAAGAATGTTTGACTCCATGTTGGTGTCATTCGTGGTGAATAACACCGTAACTCATGTGAGTTCTTCTGCATGGTGGGAGAGTCACATGCGGTAGGTTAAACAGCAGGAAAGCCAAGGCAGTAATCATCCCCATAAATCCATCTGGATGTGTAAACACACACACACACACACACACACACACACACACACACACACACACACACACACACACACACACACACTCACACACACACAAATACACAATTGGGATTGCATACACTACATGTGCACACACACACACAGAATACACAAACACACACAACCAGCTGACAAGCACACCAACACGCATGACTAGCACACCAACACAACATCTCCTTGATGACATAAATACACATGTCTATGAGCCTTACACTCCACATGGGATTAGTTCTTTATTACACACACAAGCTCTCGCTCTCGCTCTCTCACACACTCTAAGTCATACTTTCCAGAAGGTTCTCTGGCCTTTGGCTGTTGGTGTTTCTCATTGCTGTTCAGCACCAGGATCTCTTCGCAATGCCTCATCACGGCTGCTCACTCTCTCCGCCCCCACCCTCCCTCTCTCTCTCTCCCTCCCCCCCTCTCTCTGTCTCTCCCCTTTCCTCTCTCTGTCTCTCTGTCTCTGTCTCTCTGTCTCCCCCCTCTCCTTCTCTATCTGTTACTATCACTACCCATTCCTCCACTGGCTCATGTTTAAATAAACTGGAAAAAGTCCCATTACCATAGTCAGCATAGTCAGCTTATCATGCCCTTGTGGCTGTAAGCACACACACTTTATGTCTCAATGTGGAATGCCAAAGTACAGAAGTGAGAGACTGAGAGAGACAGAGAGAGACAGACAGAGAGAGAGAGAGAGACTGACTGAGAGAGAGAGACAGAGGGAGAGAGAGAAGAGAGAGAGAGACAGAGAGAGAGAGAGAGAGTATATATAAATATCCAGCAGAAAGGGACTGATCATAAACATGAGTAAGTGATTTGGCTCTGTTTTAGACAGACTTTACTGTGAGGAACAAAGTGGCTGTTGGGATACTGCTGTCCAGGCAGAGCCATGTAGAGAGACATGAGGGAGTCATGATGAGGTTCAGCAGTCTGTTTATGAAGTCATATGATTTAATGTTTAATGGTACAAGGGCAAAATCAGTGGGGCCTTTGTTTTCAGCTCACCTCCTGGGAAGGTCACGTTAGTACTGAAAGGTAACAGAAGGACACACACACACACACACACACACACACACACACACACACACACACACACACACACACACACACACACACACACACACACACACACACACACACACACACACTCCCACTCCCACTCCCACTCCCACACACACCTACTTGAAAACACACATACATACATACACACATGCATTTGCGTGTTCAACCCATACCCACAGACACCCGTTATTGTTGATAGGATCTGTTCCTTGTTTCTGCCTAGCCCCTCTTCTGAGGTCAGCTGGTATGCTCTATGGGGCCCTAGTCCCTTCTCCTAATATAGACCCAAACTTGTAAACAACATGACACTCAATCTGCTGTGGGCACATCACACACACCAGCTGATTGCAGATTCACCGGGCCTGAGCCAGATCTCAGCCAGAGCCCAGCCAGAGTTGTTACAGATCCGCAGCTATCTTGGATGCTGGTCAAAGTGCTCCGATTATGGACCAGTTTTATACAGCTCTGTCCCTTGACATGTTAATACTACTACTTCTACTGCTGCTACTACTGCTACTATCACTAGTACTACTGCTCCTAATACTACTGCTACTAATACTACTACTACTACTACAGACAAGGTCACTTCACACAAACAACAAAACATACCAAAACAAATAAACAAATAAATCTTAAAAATTTTGTTAGTAAAGTTTTCATCCCCTGGTGAAGTTCTGCCACAGTTGGCCTCAGAAGGAGTTCACTCCTTCATCTCAGTCCCACTGGGTAACGTGGGTAATGTGGCTGTTGTTGTTGTTCTACATGCCAGTCAGATTTGGCGAGTCATTCTTGTGTATATGTTGATGCAGAGATGGATAACACATGGGCTGGCGTGTGTGTGTGTGTGTGTGTGTGTGTGGTGTGTGTGTGTGTGTGTGCTAGTGTGTGTCAAAAGAGATGGAGGGTTAAGATGACTGGAAAGGAAGCGGGGCCAGGTGTCAAGGCAGTTGCGTCTTGTGGTTTGTTTGTGTGTGTGTGTGTGTGTGTGTGTGTGTGTGTGTGTGTGTGTGTGTGTGTGTGCGTGTGATTAGAGGGTAGATTGAAGTGTGACATGACTTGTACTCTGTATATCATCCCTCCACATAAACAACATCTTATACTGCATACTCAACATCATGTGACCCGGCCACTGCGTTGTGATTAGTCAGATGTGGTCTTACTTATTGTCATGTGACCTAATCTCTGCTCTGTGATTGGTCAGGTGAGGTTGACCAGCTGAAGGATGAGTGCCGCACGCTCACAGAGGAGTGCCAGGCTCTGAAGGATGACAACAGAAAGCTGACCGAGAAGCTCCACATCCTGCATCAGAAAACCAGGTGAGTGGCTGTGCCACCTGCCAATCAACCCGGCCAACCAGTCATATCTATTATTTGCTCTTAGCTTGACTGTTCTCTCCCTTGTACGTCGCTTTGGACAAAAGCGTCTGCTAAATGACTAAATGTAAATGTAAATATCTCTACTAGCACAGTAATATCACCATAAAGCAGGGGTCTGGCCCGCCAAGCGATTTCATCCGGCCCGCGGGCTCCTCAGAATGTTGCAAAAAGTTTGATTGATTTGAATGGGCCATCCCAACGTTTACCGCTGCCATTGGAGACGGGTTTTGTGCTTCTAATTCACATCTTTCATATCATTCCGCAAGTAGTCCGGTCATTTAACATAATGGAAACGTGTGAATGAAGTCAGCAAGTAATGGGTTGCTACGCAACACCTGGAACTTAAAACACCTGAACTTTAAAGTTCTATTTGCGTGAAGAACAATTTTTTCTTAGCGGAAGTCACGAAATGGCAACAAAATCATTATAAATAGGTATTTTGGAGGAATGTCTTCTATCGTTTTGACAAATAAAATAAAATAAAATAAAATAATTCAGATTTTTGCTGAAACTTTATTCAGCTTTGTTTTGTTTGTTTGCAGCCTTGTTACCAACTATACAAAAGTGGTGCAGTACAGCATTTGCTTTGAAATGTGCATGTATGAAGGAAAAATATATGTAGTTGTCAATGAAGATATTATCCCACTATTACTGCTGTATATGTAAGTCATGGGCTATCAATGAGACAAAGTGATCCAAAAATGCTACTATAACAAACACTTTTATCCAAAGAGCATCTTGCATTGCCCATGAATTGAAACTCAAGTCAGCTACTTGTTATTCAACAACACTAACCATTGTACCACTGATCACACATGGTACATTTGCCACACTCAAAAGTGGTATCTACAGTATTGTGATAGGCAGGCCAACAAATAAAAAAAAATCTGGCCCCCACTGACCAGACTGGACGCCAATCGGCCTCCCGGTAATTTGAGTTTGAGACCCCTGCCATAAAGCCATGCTAAAAAACATACTCTCGATAATGTACTGATCATAGTGGTATGTGTACTATATACTTTATATAGTGAAATATGCTGAGGAGTTTCGTTGAGGCATTTGTTTATCACATAAAGCCCATTTCTCCAGGCACTACAAACAACATTGCCTATACGGTAACACTTTAA
>NC_045167.1:8180115-8190115 GCF_900700415.2 Clupea harengus | reverse complement strand
CTTCCCCCCTCTCCCTCTCTCTCTCCCCCTCTCTTCCCTCTCCCCCTCTCTTCACCCTCTCACTTCTCTCTCTCCCCCTCTCTCCCTCCCCCTCTCTTCTCTCGCTCCCTCTCCCCCTCTCTGCACAGCTCATCTGACCTCTACCTGTCTCTGCGGGCCTCAGACGAGGCAAGCCAGAGGGCGGATGACAGCGAGGTGCCCCTGGAGGCCTGTAAGGCCATCGGCTACATGACCATGGCGCTGCCCGGGCAGAGGGCCCACGGGGTGGAGGCGGGCATCCAGAAGGATGTTTCGTTCGAGGGGCGCACGGTGACCCCCGGTAGCTGGCATGGGGGCGTGGACGAGGTGCGATCCCTCAGAGATCAGCTGCAGCAGGCAGAGGAGAAAGCCACACAGGTGCAGAGACAGGTACACCAGGATGCTTTGCTATGCTATGCTATGCTATGCTATGCTATGCTATACTATGCTATGCTATGTTATGCTATGCTATGCTATGCTATGCTATGCTATGCTATGTGTTTGTGTCGTTTTCAGTTAGATTGCGCTAAATAGCATACTGTAGCATACTATATGTTAATCTGGACACCACAGCAGGTCTGTACCTAGTTGAGTGGATCAGGAGATGACAGACTGCCTGTGCTCTCTTGAGAAGGACAGCTGGGCTTAGTATGTATAGGACATCAGTATGGCTTGTTGGGCTGTTCCCTTTTTTACCAGTCAGTGCTATGGGCTTGGACTGTTTTTACTACCTGGGGAAGAGACATTATACGAGTATGTGTATGGAAGAGGAGCCACTTTTTTATAATCCAGCTTTACCAGTGGTGGCTTTACAGTCCCTCTGTCTTCATCTGGACACAGGGGCGTAACTATAGGGGGGCAGCGTGGCGCCAGCGGTTAGTGACCTACCCTGACAATTTCACAGTTTCAAGTGTTATAGGCTGAATATATGTGCGGGGGGAAGGGGCGTGGCGGCGGTTACAAACATGAAAAAAAAAGGGGGGGTACGTAGCTGGAGATTGAATGTCTGAAGGGGTACGGGACTGTAAAATGTTTGGGAACCACTGCCTTACGCCACTGACTAGTGCCTGTCATTATAGCCTGCACCTGGGCCCGGTCTGGGCAGTTATTACAAAGACACTAGGGGCGGATTCTTGAGGAAGTAGTGAGTCTTTCAGTCTGCATTTTCTAAAAACTGATTACGGGTATCTAAAATGTCATCCTGGATGAGGCAAAACATGATGGACATTACAGAAAACCTGGACCTTTACCCTGAGCTTCAGGTGAGACCTGCTATAGGGGAGGGGCAGGAGGGGCAAGGGGCAAGGGGCAAGGGGCAAAGGGCAAAGGGCAGGAGGGGCAGGAGGGGCAAGGGGCAGGAGGGGCAGGAGGGGCAAGGGGCAAGGTTTGCTCCTCAGTTTAAGAACACTGCAGCTGTCACCCTTCAACAGTATCAGCTAGAGGTCACTCTATCAGGTGTGTGTGAGGATGAAGAGGGCACTTTCTGTTGAAGTTGGCGATCGCTGCACAAGCGCCGCACTCAAAAGAGAACGGTTGATCTCCTTCAGAGACTTGTACATGCAGCAATAGCTACAAACAGACACAGAGCACATCTAGATCCAGCGTATGGGAGAGGTGTGTTTCCTGTGAAGATTGTGAAACGTTAACACACTTATTTGATGTTCTCCTGTCGCTCTCTCTCTTTGCCCTCTCTCTCCCTCCCTCCCTCTCCTCTCCCTCTCTCTCTTTCCCCTATCTCTCTCTCCCTCCCTTCCTCTCCTCTCCCTCTCTCTCTTTCCCCTCTCTCTCCCTCCCTTACTCTTTCTCTCTCTCCCTCTCTCTCTCAGTGTGAAAGTCTGAAGGAGGAGTTCCAGGACCTTCAGGGCCTCTACGAGACCAGCCAGAAGGAGAGGGCGGAGCTGGAGGCGGAGCTTAAGCTCTGTAGGGCGGAGCTAGAGCGCTTGGCTGGGAGGAAGGCCCAGGTGAGTCCTGGCCCAAAGGCCAGATATGTGAAACAAGGAAGCGTGTATGTGTGTTATATATGCATGCAAGAAAAGACTGCTTTTCTTTGGAGTCATCAAAGGAGGTACAGAACACCACACACACTCAAACACAGACACACACACACACACACACACACACACACACACACACACACACACACACACACACACACACACACACACACACACACACACACACACACACAGCAGCAGCTCTGATAGGTGGCATGAGGACTGCGATGTTAACCTATATACATTCTCTGTCTGTCAGCACATGATGCCAACTCTGTTACTAATGTGTACATGTCGGCTAGCCAATGACGGCAACGTGTGCGTCCAGCGTGTGTGTGTCCAGTGTGTGTGTGTCCAGCGTGTGTGTGTCCAGTGTGTGTGTGTCCAGCGTGTGTGTGTCCAGCGTGTGTGTGTATCCAGCCTGTGTGTGTATCCAGCGTGTGTGTGTCCAGTGTGTGTGTGTATCCAGCGTGTGTGTCCCCCGATGTATTCTTGTTGCACTCACGGTTACGAGCTGTCCACATCTGATGTTGTTTATTGTTGAACATGTCTCTCAGCTTTGTACACGAGATCCTGTCTTACTCGTACTGGGGCAGTGTGTGTGTGTGTGTTATCTGACTGTGTGTATGTGTGTGCTCATTTACTTGGTCTTGTCTGACCAGTGTCCAGTGTACCAAGTTATTAAATCCTTTAATTAAAAGACCTTTTGACCACATGTTGCTGATTCAATTATAGTTATTCTACATGTCTGTAAAACAGGTGTTTGTGTACCAATGTGCACTTACATAAAGGTTCACTAATATATTCAAACATCTAACGGGACTAATGCTAACTAATGCAGACTTATCAATACAGCCCCCACTGTCTTTCAGTCTTTTACCCCCCCCAAAGTAGCTTGGCAACCAAACTCCCCCCAAAGACCTTTGAATGTAACTGTCTGTAGTCTCAACTAGTCTCATGTCACTCACCTGTCCTCCATATTTGTAGTTCCTCTTGTGATTAACCCCTCATCCACACTGTAGTGTTGCCTACAACTCCCAGAATTCCTTCTGCTGGATATATACATATAACTGGTTGGAGTGGGGGCACAATTCAGTATGGGCAGAGATCTTTAAACGGTAACATGGCAACCTCAGATTTGTGGGGACCTGGAAACACATACCAGGAAACCTTGAGGTCTCCATGTTGCCTTTAACCATCTTTGGTGTGTATCTAATGGTGGTCTCTTCCTGTTTCCCCTCTCCCTGTGTGGCATGCCATGGCTTTTTCTGTTGTGCCCCAACCCTGCCTTATAACCAAACCAAACCACACCACACCACACCACGCCATGCATTGCCATGCATCCTACCCACCCACAACAACGCACAATATCAAATTCTGAACAAATTTGATGTCTCTTGATGATCAATCTATCTCTTTCTCTATATCTACCTCTCTCTTCTATCTCTCTATCTATCTACCTCTCTCTTCTATCTCTCTATCTCTCTCTATCTATCTATGTATGTATGTATGTATCTATCTATCTATCTATCTATCTATGTATATCTCTTCATTTGTCTGTGTCTGTCTATATGCCTCTCATGTCATTCTCTGACCTCTCTTCCTATATGACCACATGGTGTTTTATTTTGCTGTCAATATGCATGTGTACCTACCTCTACCTCTCCATGTGTAATTGTTTTCTTGTTGTCTTGTCTGTCAATCTTTTTATTTGGCTTTTTTATTTATTTTTTTTATTTTGTTTTTTTCTCATCCCCTTACCTTCCTCTTCTTTCTCCTCTCCTCCTCCTCCCCCTCCTCCTTCCATCCCTGCGATCTCCCTGTTTTTCTTTCCCCCAGAACTCCTCTCCTCCGCCTGAGTCCTCTATTATCTCCGTCCCCTTCATAGGAATGGTTGTAATAGTGGCGCTGCTTTGGTGCTGGTGGTCCGAGCTGGCTTCCCAAAGGGGATAAAGGTATGGCTGTGTCCTTTCTCTGTCCAAAACGCTCCACCAAAGACACACAAGATGTAAAGACATCCTCTCACGTCTCCTAGAGAGAAACGTCATCAAAGGGACCCGAGAAGCAGCAGAAGAAGAGCAGCAGAGATCTGATTCTAGAATCAGAATCAGAATCAGAATCAGAATTAGAATTAGAATCTGAATCAGAATCAGGTCTGTCATTGGAGGGAATTTGCTAAGGATTGAAAACTCTGCTGCTATGATTGGTCCGTGGATCCAAACGGACACAGGACATCTGTGAGCTTTGGTCTTCAGCCTGTGATGGAAGTGCACATTGCTTCACAATTGCTGAGGTTACCCATGTGTTCTGCTAGATGAATGAATCTAATTATAAATATTAATATTATCAAACATCCTGTAATAATTATAAAATCTGTGATACATAAATGTGGTCCATCTGTTTAGTGTGACTTTCTGCCGGGGAACAAAATAATGACTAAAGCACCGGAATAAATTTCAATTTTAATTATTATTTTTTTTTTTTTACATTCAGAGAATCAGGTAAAAGGTGGATTTGTGTACTACTGAGAAACAGAGAAATGAATCATAGACCACCGGGCAGATTGCCAACCAAAACAACATCACAATAACATTGCAAGAGCATCACCCTAACATCCATTGCTGAAGATCGTTCATAAGGCTGTGGTGTCATATGAATGAACAGTCACTGTTGTGGAGGCTCAGCTGTGTGTGTGTGTGTGTGTGTGTGTGTGTGTGTGTGTGGCCAAGCCAAGCCCTGCTTCAAGTGTGTTTAAAAAAACACTCCTCTGCGGTCTCATAATTTCAGCGGCCCCTGCAAGACTAGTGTGCTAAATGGCATGAATGAGGGGAATGAATGGCAATGGAGGAACTGCAGCTCTGTCAACACCTTCTCTACACGTCTCTAAACCCCTTCAGCTTCAGATTCCACATAGTTGCCAGCATACCCACAACACCACATCACACCACCAGCCAATCACTCACAGGCTGGTAGATTTTAATATGTTTTACGGCGCAGGACAATTCAGCTTTGAGTAACATTAGCAACCAATGGGGGGGTGAAATGGAACGCCACGTCACATCAGGTGGTAAAACAATTAAGGAGAGTCCACTGTGCCAGTCAGGCAGAAGGTGCCGTGTTCTCATTCAGTCACTCGGCCCAGAAGCTGTCTTCTGCCCTCTTATAACAAACCCTGGGTTCTTTGTGCTTTTACTGTAGAAGAACACTGGTACTCACTACATGGAACCCATGACTAAAGTAGGTTTTGTAGAACCCCATTTTGGAAGCTTTCATTCTGATTTTATTTTGTTTTTGTAGAAAAAATAGGTACTATAGAATGTTCAGTTTCTGAAAGAATTCAGTAAGAGCCCCAAGACGATTACTGCCAGGCTCTACCAGACTAAATATCTACCAGGCTCTACCAGACTAAATATCTCATATAATATAAATATAATTCTCACCGGGGTTGACAGCTCTACAATGCGTTTAACTTATATAGTTCTACTCAGAGCTCCCTGACAAGAGAAACTTTGTAAAACACCTATTCACCTTTAGAAGCCGTCAGTTGAAAGGAGTATAAAGACCCAGAACCTAGTAAATAGATATCAGAAAATAGACAGACATACCACCATGTCTTTAAATAATAACAGGGATTTGCAGAGTGGTGCATCTACATTTAAAGGGGTGCAGAGTGGTGTGTTCATATGGGGTGATTACATTTAAGAGGTAGAGGAGTCGTTCAGCAATCGGAGGGCTGCTAGTTCGATCCCGACTCCACCTCACCAAGTGTTGAAGTGTCCTTGAACAAGACACTGAACCCCCAACCGCTACCGATGTGCGAGTAGGCACCTTAGATAGTAGCCTCCGCCATCGGTGTATGAATGGGTACATGTCTGAGGCATTAATGTGTAAAGTGCTTTGAGTGCTCTATTAGTAGAAAAGCGCTATATGAATGCAGTCCATTTACCATTTCTCTCTGTATCTATATTTATATTTAAGTGTATATATATATATATCTGTGTCTATAGCCATATCTTCACATATAAACAGCATTTTGATTTGGTGGCAGTGGAGCAGAAATCTACAGTGTACATGAATCACTAGGCCACAGGACTACAGAACGTCTGTCAGGGGGTCAAACATGGAGAGACTTATGTCTGATGTCAGAACTGTTATTACCCATCAATCAGATGTGTGTGTGTGTGTGTGTGTGTGTGTGTGTCTGTGTGTGTGTGTGTGTGTGTGTGTGTGTTTGTTGAGCTCCCCTGGTCTTTTCATGGTCTGTTTGACTTCTGTGTAAATGCCTTAGAAGTGTGATCAACACACGTCAGAGAGAGAGAGAGAGAGAGAGAGAGAGAGAGAGAGAGAGAGAGAGAGAGAGTAGTGTAGAGGAGGAGAATAAATAGGAATGCTGGGCGCGTATGTGTGTGCACGCGTCTGTGATGTGCGTGTGTGTGTGTGTGTAAAGCTTTCAGAGGCCCTCTGAGAGGCCTGTGGTGTGGTGTGTCCAACAGGCGCTAGAGAGTTAGAGGGAAATACAGATGACATGTCCTCATATTCACAACCCTGCGGCTGGGATCCAGCGGGGATCTCCACCAGAGCCAAGATGGATGACGCATCATGGGTTTCAACACCGAGTTTGGCTTAAGTGCCCAGTATGTGCACACACATACACACATATACACGTACATACCCACACATGCTCACACACAAAAACGTGCACACACACTTCACACCTTCATGTTAAAATAAATGTCTGTCTCCTCTCCCTCAAATATGAATTTCTCACTTTGCTTCAAAGAGACACACACACACACACACACACACACACACACACACACACACACACACACACACACACACACACACACACACTCACACACACACCCCACCCCCCCCCCCCACCCCCACACACTGACACAGCCCAATGGGTCCAGTCCAGGCAGTGGGTCCTAGAAGTTAGATAAACACACTCCTCTCTTCCAAGCTCACACCAGATGCTTGGGAATGGATGAGAAACGATGATAGACACGGACTGAGGGAGAGAGAGAGAGAGAGAGCGAGATGTAGTCCAAGAAAGGATCTTTTAATGTGTGCAGCTCATGTGCTAACCATCTCCTCGTGTTTACTCTAGTGTATAGAGCTGGGTATCAAGCAGAAAATGGAGGAAAATAAATGTAAACAAGGATTAATAAGATCTGCTCTAATGAAACTTCTCAGACTTCTTGTCAACAGCCTGCAGCTTCTCTCATCAAAGCACTGTGAGGGTGTTGCACACAGACTCTCATCAAGGCACAGTGAGGGTGTTGCACAGAGAGACTCTCATCAAGGCACAGTGATGGTGTTGCACACAGACTCTCTGAGTCTCCAAATGTAGACTTGGATTCTGTGCTCATACTGTGCTCATACTTAGTGGTATGAGTGTCCCTGATGATGTCCTCAGGAGTGTCATAAATGATGTCCTCAGGAGTGTCATAAAGGATGTCCCCTAGGAGTGTCATAAATGATGTCCTCAGGAGTGTCATAAAGGATGTCCTCAGGAGTGTCATAATTGATGTCCCCAGGTTTTCATTCATGTACTTAACTGTAGATTTGGGGCCACAGCTGATGTTAAGTAACCAATGTCTTGTTGCTATGCTATGTGTTCTATTTTATTATATTTGTGTTTTATTGTGTGCGTGTGCGTGTGCGTACATGTGTGTACGTGTGTGTGTGTGTGTGTGTGTGTGTACATGTGTGTGTGTGTGTCAAGTCTTTCGACCTGGCTGAAGAGAGGTTCCATGTGAACATTTTGTTTTGGATGGGAAGAGAGTGTGTTCAATCCTTTGATCTTTAAGTGATGATCTCTCTCTCTCTCTCTCTCTCTCTCTCTCGTTCTCTCTCTGCCTCTCTCTCTCTCACTCTGTGTGTGTGTGTGTGTGAGAGAAAGAGAGAGAGAAGAGAAAGAGAGAGAGAGAGAAGAGAGAGAGAGTGAGTTCCGTTATGACGTTACCACTGAGCACACTAAAATACACACTAGGGATATTAGTGTGTGTGGACACTTGAATGTATACAGAAATGATTGTTTGTGGGTGTGCTTGCATTTCCTGCTTTTACAAATGTTATGTGTGACTGTGTGTGTTTGACTGTGTGTGAATATGTGTAAATTTGACTGTGTGTGTATTTGACTGTGTTTTATAATCCCAGCCTCCATAGCACACAGCTGTAACTAACTGGTCCCTCAAACACAATGGGGCTCTTTGTTAAATTCGTTCTTGAGGAGGAGTTTGTGTGCATATGTCTAAAGTATATCAACACGTGTGTGTGTGTGTTTGTGTGCGTTTGTTGATGTGTATGTGTGCGTGCGTGTGTGTGCACGCATGTGCATATGTGTGGCTGTGTGTGTGATCAGCAATAAATTATTTGACCTTGTCAAGCAGGCCTTGCTTGCATCATGTATTTGCTGGAGCTGGAGATATCTTTTAAATGGGAGGCTCCCTGGAAGACTCTCAGTGTGTGTGGTGTGTGTGTGTGTGTGTGTGTGTGTGTGTGTGTGTGTGTGTGTGTGTAGGATGACTCTCAGTGAGGAAGAATCTACCCTGACACTGCGGAAGACTAAACTCTGAGATTCATTGCGATTCTGGTGCTATTTAGAAGGCATCTCATAGACATCCCTGTGAGAAAGAGAAAGGTGTTATTTTTAGGCATTAGGCTGCATTGTCAGCTCTTGAAAACAAAAGAAAGAATTACTCCGTAGCAACACCCCATATTCATAGTTGGTCATTAAATAAAGAGGGAGCGACACCAAAACATTACAACAGTTCAGAGTTCAGTGACACTCAGGGGACATGCTGTAGACACAAGGCGTTTTATGTAACGTAGAAACTTTCTCCAGAAGCACAAGTAGGTCATCAGGTTCAGTAGAGATATTAATTAATTCATTCATTCATTCATTAATCAATGTATTTATTTGTTTAGCAGGGACAGTGCACATTAACAAACATTAGCCAAAAAGGCACATTTTCATCACAAGATCAGGGACTAAAGCAGACTTACTGTACTTCGGGATGCTTTTCAGGGTGGATCTTTCTTTTCATTGTGTTGACCTTTCTCTTCTAACCTTTGACCTCTATTCTGTCTTCCCTCCAGGATAGTGAGGGTGAATGGAATCTGGTGATGGTGGTTGCCGTGGCTGCAGTAGCGGTTCTGATTGTCCCTAGCTTGGCCAGAATGCTGTCCTGAGCGTGATTCTGGGCATCACAGGAAGTGACATCACTCCTTCACCTTCATTCTCCTTTTAATCACTTCCTGCCATTCAACCCCGCCCGCACTCCTCTCAACCTCCTTCACCTGGAACCAGAGACAAGGCAACCAGGGCACCAACGGCAATATCCAGACCATTAGAGAAGGATCCTTTTTCAGTCACAGCTGTATAATAGGAGCTGTTGGACCAGAGCTTTACCTCTTTGCCTCGCTATCTCCCTCTCTCTAACTCCCTCTCTCTCTCTCTGTTTCTTTCTCCCACTCTCTCTCTATCTCTGTCTCTCCCTTTCTCACTAGATCTCTCTTTCTCCCTCCCTCTTTCTTTCTCTCTCTCTCTCTCTCTCTCTCTTCATCACTCTCTCTGCCCGCTCTTTCTCTCTCCATCTCTCTCCTTGCACGCAGCTTGTTTTCATCTGTGCTTCTTCAAGTAAATCAGAGCGTAGACCTCGAGGTCTGGGGCATCAGTGAACTAGGGTGAGTGTATCCTCCCATGCTCGGCTGTCCTCCACGCTTGAGTCAAGGCCACCGGCCCAGCTGCTGAACACATCTTTATCCAATGACTGAGGTGTTTCATTTCATCTGCCTTGTGATTTTTTTTCCAGTTCAGTTGTTGGTGTTTGTGTCTTCCTGAGAGGGACATTTTGCACATGCTTGCTCTCAGTGGGGCTGAAGAGAGTCTATTTAACACTGAACTGGTTACAAAGACAGAGCGAAAGAGAGAGAGAGAGAGAGAGAGAGAAAGAAAAACAGATGAAGAGGAGGAAAAC
>NC_045167.1:8157615-8172615 GCF_900700415.2 Clupea harengus | reverse complement strand
AAACGGATTCCTACATTCGTCACAGCAGTGACAGAAGTGCTTGATTTATCAACTACGGACTTGGTCGCGAGTACAAACGCAATTTTCCGCTCTCTCTTTTACCCCTCCTCGGGTCTCTTTGCAACTTTTTAACTTTTTTTCTTGTCCGCGAGTGCGCGCGCCTGGCACTGCCCCACTCCCCCGCGTGCAGTAAAATTTCACACACCGGCCTCACTGATTGTGGTATAAAAAGGAGGCACGGAAACCCGAAAACATGATGAGCAATAATACGTACTACGACCAGCAGCAGCCGCCGCAGTACTACTACGGCACGGACAACGGAGAGGACGGCGAAGAGGAGATGCCGGCCACGGAGAAGGACCTTGCGGAAGATGCGCCCTGGAAGAAGATCCAACAGAACACCTTCACTAGGTGGTGCAACGAACACCTGAAATGCATCAACAAGCGGATCAACGACCTGCAGAAGGATCTGAGCGATGGGCTGAAACTCATCGGGCTTCTCGAAGTTTTAAGTCAAAAGCATATGTACAGAAAATACCACGCAAGACCCAACTTCAGGCAGATGAAACTAGAAAATGTCTCGGTAGCGCTGGAATTTCTTGAAAGAGAACACATCAAGCTGGTTTCTATAGGTAAGTACTTTGTTAACCCGACACGTAAAGTTTGTGGTGTGTGACATGTAAAGTAGCGAAAGTTGATATTTTTCCGTTCGTGCTGATGGCGTGTTGCTAGGGTATCGTTACTGGGCTGGGGGCGCCTTTGAGTCGCGATTGAGCGTAAAGTCAATAGAATATTGTAGTGTTAGACTTACATTGATATGCAGTATATCTTAACAGAATCGAACAATTTCTTCTGCATTTCATATAACTGATTGTATTAGTATTCACTTTCATGCATACTGAAGATCCGATCAAGTAGGCTACCCCAAGGTTACTTCCACTGTAACTATTTCACTGAACCAACCATTATGACTGCTGAGTTTGTGAGTGCCATTTAATTTGTGCGTAAAGGGCGAAATTGGGTTATGCAGTCAGGACTTAGACAGGAAATTCCCGTCACTTAGTGCAGAAAGGATGCCTGTTCCTTGATTATGTTTGACTCTGTGTTCAGGTTTGTTTCCTACATGTGACCCGCTGTGATAGTAGCTGCTGGAGTGGTATTATCCTCAAGTTTGTAAGTTGATGAATATCACACGACATGAATGGAATAGGTTTTAGTAGTTGTTCCCAAATGCTTCGTTGTCTGGGAGATCATGGTGAATTGTTGGTACGCTATTCATTTGTATTAAACAGAACTGGGTGAGATCCCCTCTGTAACTGACCTCTGTCCAAACTTTTTGGGAATGGAAATGGCATGGCTCAGAGGAATGTCTTACTGCTTTACTTGTAGTAGCCCACAAGTCTCCATATTTGACGTTTGGTCACTGTATACTTGAAGTACTTAAGTACATACTTAGGCTAGTTGTTCTGCATTGACTCTGGAATTGGGATTTGCTGTCTCTTTAATTCAGTTGCTGCGCATAAAGTATTTACAGGACATGTTTTTTTTTTTTTCATCTTCACACAATAGTTATTTTTGTGTGTAAAGGAAGTACTCATAAAACAGGTGTGTGTGCGCGTGTGTGTGTGTGTGTGTGTGTGTGTGTGTGTCCGTGTGTGTGCCTGTGTGTGTGTGTGTGTGTGTGTGTGTGTGTGTGTGTGTGTGTGTGTGTGTGTGTGTGAGAGAGAGAGAGAGAGAGAGAGAGAGAGAGAGAGAGAGAGAGAGAGAGAGAGAGCAAGCACAGGTTATCCATGTCTAATTTCAGAGAGAGCTGAGTGTTGAAAGTGACTGGTTAGGCTGGACACACTGCACGCATGCAGCTGGCCATTTGAGTGTTTGTTCCAGGGTGCATTTGCTCTCCACACTGGCCCACTGAATCCTATCCACCAGGTCATGCTGGGCTTGTATTTCAGCACAGCAATCAATTACATAATAATAATACTAATACAACTACTACTAATTATACTACTGCTACTACTACGAATTGTAATAATAACAATATTTTTTCTCTATATAGCACTTTTCAAAGAACCCAAAGATGCTTTATGAGATTTAAAAAGATCAGTAAAATCAGCAGTAAAACAATACTTGATGGGATAGATTAGAGTTGAGTCTTGACTGCTGTTCTGAAAGTGCATCTCTGACATCTGTGGGCAGCAGGCTCCAGTGGGTGGAGGCAACAAAGGCAAAAGCTCTGTAGTCCCAGGTTCGGCACTGAATTACACATAGCATTTAGCAGAAATTACCCCTGGCTTAATAACAGCCTTATTATCCCATTCTTTTTATTAGTCCAGTGGGGCCAAGAATAAACACTCAGGAAATTGTTTCAGCACAGGAACTGCTAGTTTACTGTAAAGAAGTTCTTAGTGCCCCTGCTAAAGATATTTTATTTTTATTTAGTCTGGTTTGAAGTAGATGGCCGTGTTTGTGATGCAATGTTATCTGTAAATGTAGACATTAGTCAGCGCTCTATAACGAGGAGGCCACTCTGTAATCTATGCTACTCTGTACTGTGGTTGTGTAATCTACGCTACTCTGTACTGTGGCTGTGTAATCTACGCTACTCTGTACTGTGGCTGTGTAATCTACGCTACTCTGTACTGTGGCTTCTTCTCAAATAAATACATACAAATTATTGTAGAGCTCTAATCTGATTTGGCATAATTATTCAGCATTAGCTTTCTCATATGGAGGAATAAAATACAATATGATATGATAATATGTGATCAAATATAATAAATCTGTACCATAGGTAGGCATGTGCTTTATCTCCCTTTGGTGCATAAGCGTGTGCGTCTGTGTGTTGTTATGGTAGCATAATCATGTGAGTCTGTGTGTTGTTATGGTAGCGTAAGGGTGTGTGTCTGTGTGTTGTTTTGGTAGCATAATCATGTGAGTCTGTGTGTTGTTATGGTAGCGTAAGGGTGTGTGTCTGTGTGTTGTTTGGGTAGCGTAAGCCTGTGTGTTTGTGTGTTGTTAGGGTAGCGTAAGGGTGTGTGTCTGTGTGTTGTTTTGATAGCGTAATCATGTGTGTCTGTGTGTTGTTTGGGTAGCGTAATCATGTTTGTGTCTGGGTGTTGTTTTGGTTCATAAAATGATGTAGCCCTCTGCTCTATGTCAGTGCCTTCGTATTTACACATGTGGACAAGTCTAACCGCTCTTACACCTGCAGTGAACCTTAAGGACTGGCGTGCAGGTTGGTAGGAGGGCAGACTGTGTGCCATTTGACTTATATTGACTTGGTGTGTAAGAGAGAGAGAGAGGTAGAGAGGTAGAGAGAGGTAAAGAGAGAGGGAGAGAGGTAGAGAGGGGTAGAGAGAGGTAGAGAGGGAGAGAGAGGGAGAGAGAGAGAGGCAGAGAGAGGCAGAGAGAGAGAGAGAGAGGTAGAGAGAGGTAGAGAGAGAGAGGGAGAGAGAGGGAGAGAGAGGCAGAGAGAGAGGGGCAGAGGGAGAGGGAGAGAGAGGTAGAGAGAGAGAGAGAGGGAGAGAGAGGCAGAGAGAGAGAGTGCGATAGCGAGGCAGAGAGGTAATGCTCTGGTCCAACAGCTCCTATTACACAGAGAGAGAGAAAGAGATATTTCCAATAGCGAATAGACCCCCGGCCTGGCTTAGAAGACAGAGTGTGTGTTGTTTGACTTGTAATGATGTTGTGTATAGAGAGAGCGAGAGAGGGAGAGAGAGAAAGAGAGAAAGAGAGAAAGAGAGAAAGAGAGATTTCCCATAGTGAGTACCCCCAGCCTGGCGTAGAAGACAGAGTGGCCTACTGCCGTATTCTGGGCTGTTTGTGTCTGAAGGCTTATTGCATATAGCTTGTGTGTGTAGTGTTATCATATATAGCTTGTGTATATAGCATTATTGTATATAGCTCGTTTATGTAGCATTATCGTATATAGCTTGTGTGTATAGCATTTTCGTATATAGCTCGTGTATAGCATATATGCAGCCTGCTCTGAGCTAGTGCAGGGTGGCTGTCTTACTGTAAACAAAGGTGTGGGAGTATGGTGTTGTGTGAAGTGATGGGTGCTTTTGGTAATGTTTATGCTGAGAGACATCTTGGGGAGGGGGGGTACACACACACACACACGTACATACATTAATCACACAGTGTGTGTGTGCTAAATCATCTGGTATGCAGTAGGATTTTTTTTATTATTTGTACAAGCAAAGAGAGAGCATTTATTTTCAGCCATTCTATCAACGCTCAACCTAAATGTTCTTGTGAGCATGATCAGGGGTGTCAGAGCTACAGTGGCGCACACCATGACTACACAGATCTACACGGTTCATTGAACGTGGACCTTCAGATAGTATATCTGGCTTTCACTTGGAGTGCATGGGAGTATGCATTCATGCCTGTGTCTATGTGCTTCTGTATGGATGTGTGTGTGTGTGTGTGTGTGTGTGTGTGTGTATATGTGTGTGTATGTGTGTATGTGACCGTAGTTGCTTGTTAAACCGATCCAAGTGACTCCACATTCTGCAGAGCTTCGCTAATTAGGGACATGATAAGGGTGGGATGAGGTGACGAGAAGATGGGAGTGAAAGAGAAGAAGAGAAGAGGAGAAGAAGAGAAGAAGAGAAGGCAGGAACACTCCCCCTGTTCAGGGTCACGTCTCTTACTTCCTTACTGCCTCACACACACTTCACCGTTAGCTCACACACACTTCACCGTTAGCGCACACACACTTCACCGTTAGCCTCACACACACACTTCACCGTTAGCCTCACACACACACTTCACCGTTAGCGCACACACACTTCACCGTTAGCCTCACACACACACTTCACCGTTAGCTCACACACACACTTCACCGTTAGCTCACACACACACTTCACCGTTAGCCCACACACACTTCACCGTTAGCTCACAGTTCACACATGGTTGCCAGGGATGTCTGTGCCAGAGATGTCTGTGTTAAGGGCAAGAAATATTCCTTTAGATGAGTGCTGGATACGAAGCGAAGGGCTCAGGTTTAAATCAAAGCAGAGAGAGATACATTTACATGCCAGTAGATATGAAGTTGTTTTTGAAGAAGAGAGAGAGACAGAGAGAGAGATATTCCTGGCAATAAAGCAGATTTGAATTTGTATTTGAATATGAGAAAGTGAGAGAGAGAGGGAGGGGAGAGAGATAGAAAGAGGGAGAGAGAGAGAGAGAGTGAGAGAGAGGTAGAGAGAGAGGGAGAGAGATGGGTAAGAAAGAAGGAGAGAGAGAGAGGGAGAGAGATAGGAAGAGAGGAAGGAAAAGAGAGAGGCTGTTACGTGACTCCCTTGGCAGGGCCAGGGACGTTCACAGCAGCTACTTGTTTGAGCTAGACTACCCACAGTGCCCTGGAGCGAGGGAAGTGGGTCAACAGACAGGCACATGAAAGGCGTGTGGTAGGGGGAGCGGACGGCCGGCTGCACTGACATTGGCGATAAGACGGATCTTTCCAGAAGGGCACCTGCCACGGGTGCCTCAAAGTAGGGCTGAGTGTCGGGTGACAGAGGGCTAGGAAAACCTCTTGGACCCTGCTCACATACACACACACACGCACACACACTCACACACACACAGACACACACACACACGCACACACACTCACACACACTCACACACACTCACTCACACACACACACACACACACACACAGACACATGCATGCACACAAACGCACTCAGTCACACAGACACACACACACACACACACACACACACACACGCAGACACACACACGCACGCACGCACACACACACACACACACGTACACACACACACACACACACACACACACATGCCCGTCTGCTGACATATACAATCCAGCACACACACACACACACACACACAATCCTACACACACATGCACAAAGACACAATCCTATACGCACACAATCCCACAGACACACTCCTGCGTACACACACACACACTCACGCACACACTCACTTGCATGCACACAGGCACAGACACACACTCCTGGACACATGGTCTGACATTGCTGAAGGAAGCCTCTGGAAGTGGAAGTCAGAGTATCACATGGCCAGTCATGCTCTTCCAGTTCCCTCCACAGTGGAAAGGATAATGTGCTCCCTATCCTCAAAGTAAAACACACACACACACACACACACACACGCACACACACACACATATGCACACGCACACACTTTCTCAGACCTTTATGCCACAATCACTACATCTATCTTGGTTGGCAATGCTTATATATACTCCAGGTGTTTGACAGACAGATTCAGCTGGCTGCTTCAATGTTTCTTTTTTCTAAATGAGAAGGGCAAGACCCCAGTGTTAACTTTGCTGTGTGTTCAGTTAGAAATAGGACTAAGTCCATCGCATAGGAATAGATACTTGGCACGTTTTTGAATGGCTCTTTGGGTAATATTAGCCTATTTCCGAGAACCTTTTTGAAAAACCAGACTCATAACCATAAGCTACGTTTACTGATGCTGCTGCCGATCCAGACAGTCATGCTGTGCAGTGATCTGGTGATCAAAATGATGATCTAAATGATGTTTAATTCATCTGTGCAGTGATCTGGTGATCAGAATGATGATCTAAATGATGTTTAATTCATCTGTGCAGTGATCTGGTGATCAGAATGACGATCCAAATGATGTTTAATTCATCTGTGCAGTGATCTGGTGATCAGAATGATGATCTAAATGATGTTTAATTCATCTGTGCAGTGATCTGGTGATCAGAATGACGATCCAAATGATGTTTAATTCATCTGTGCAGTGATCTGGTGATCAAAATGATTTAAAAAATGTTGAATTCATCTGGTTGAGCACTGATCTCGTGACGTAAGTGGTGCAGAGATCTAGTGATCTATAGATTCAGTTACAGGACCCTAGAGGTACGAACATGTCCAATTATGTGGTCATCTTCATGTTATTTGAAGTGATCATGTGATCTCACAGATGGCTCATCCATGTTGTTGAAAGTGAAGTCATCTGGTGAACTTGGGATCCAGTGACAGGTCTCTGGAGGTGTGCGCAGGCTCTGTTGTTGTGAAGTGATCTGGTGATCTGGTGATCTGGTGATCCAGTGATGGGTCTCTGGAGGTGTGCGCAGGCTCTGTTGTTGTGAAGTGATCTGGTGATCTGGTGATCTGATGATCCAGTGATCCAGTGATGGGTCTCTGGAGGTGTGAGCAGGCTCTGTTGTTGTGAAGTGATCTGGTGATCTGGTGATCTGATGATCCAGTGATCCAGTGATGGGTCTCTGGAGGTGTGAGCAGGCTCTGTTAGTTGGATCTGGATCCTTCTGCTGATTGATGGAAACACAACTGGGTCCTGGGCTCCATCTAGTAACAGGTGCTTTAAATAGCCCAACAGCCGCCTTGTGTGTGTGTGTGTGTGTGTGTGTGTGTGTGTGTGTGTGTGTGTGTGTGTGACTGCAACCCCAACTCACGCTCAGCCAGGGTGATCAGGAGCCACACAGCTAAGTGTGTGTGTGTTTGGCAGAAGTGTGGACGCAGGATTTCCGAGAAGGCAAGATTTTGTATTTTTTGTGTGTTTGTTTGTGTGTCTGTTTGTGAGAAATGAGAAGGTGTTGGAGTGACTTACTTTCTCCCACTGTCACCTCTCTCCCTCCCTCTCTCTCTCCCTCTCCCCCCCTCTCTCTCCCTCCCTCTCTCTCTCTCCATCTCTCCCTCCCTCTCTCTCTCTCCCTCTCTCTCCCTCCCTCCCTCTCTCTCTCTTTCTCTCCATCCCTCTCTCTCTCTCTCCCTGTGAGTCAGTGATGAGGGAAGCAGAAGCTGTAGCTGGCAGCCTGTGGGGATCTTTTACTATTTCTGGTGGTTCTGTGGCATTTTCATACGGTGGCCTGGAGATTTTAACAGCGGAGAGTTGAGGTATCGCAAACACACTGGCCACGCTTCACTGACCAGAACACATCTCCTTCCTGAGACACAGAGAGGAGCTGAACAGAGTGTAAAACAGAGAAAGATGAACTCACAGACAGACAGGGAGAAAGATAGACTGACAGACAGGTAGAAAGACAGACAGACAGACAGACAGACAGACAGGTAGAAAGATAGATAGACAGAGACTGATGGATTCTGAGTCAAACGCCAACACTTGGAATAGGGAGACAGACATCAAGATAGACACAGACAGACAGACAGGACAGACAGACAGACAGACAGACAGACAGACAGACAGACAGACAGACAGACAGACAGAGTGAGGAACAGAAAAGTAGAAAGAGGAATAGACTGAGAGAGAAGGAGAAAAAAGAGAGAAGGAGAAAAGACATTAAATGAAAGGACAGAACTGAAATGGGAAGAGGGAAAAAAGAAAAGCAACGACAGAAAAAAAAACCATCTGAGTATTGTATTGCTCACTGGATTGTATTGTATTGTTCACTGGCCCAGGGTTCTTTTGGCTCTCAAATCAGACATGGTGAAGGGGCATGGACATGATGCAGACAGTAGTCCTGTGTGTGCTGTGGAGTGTGTGCTGTGGTGTGTGTGTTGCGGTGAGTGTGTAGTCCTGTGTGTGCTGTGGAGTGTGTGCTGTGGTGTGTGTGTTGCGGTGAGTGTGTAGTCCTGTGTGTGCTGTGGAGTGTGTGTTGTGGTGAGTGTGTAGTCCTGTGTGTGCTGTGGAGTGTGTGTTGTGGTGAGTGTGTAGTCCTGTGTGTGCTGTGGAGTGTGTGCTGTGGAGTGTGTGTTGCGGTGAGTGTGTAGTCCTGTGTGTGCTGTGGTGTGTGTGCTGTGGTGTGTGTGTTGCGGTGAGTGCTGTGGTGTGTGTGCTGTGATGAATGTGTAGTCCTGTGTGTGCTGTGGTGTGTGTGTTGCGGTGTGTGTGTAGTCCTGTGTGTGTGCTGTGGTGTGTGTGTTGCGGTGTGTGTGTAGTCCTGTGTGTGTGCTGTGGTGTGTGTGTTGCGGTGTGTGTGCTGTGGTGTGTGTGTAGTCCTGTGTGTGCTGTGGAGTGTGTGTTGCGGTGAGTGTGTAGTCCTGTGTGCGCAGTCTACAAGAATCACCTTGTGTCAGCCCACACTGAAGTCCATAAGTGCCCCTCTGCCAGGAGAGCTTTTTAAGATGGTTTCAGCAGGTTCTGGAAACTTCCTTGGGTGCCTTTCAGGTGACTGAGTTGGTGTGTGTGTTGTAGTGTGTGTTGAGAGTGTGTGTTGAGAATGTGTTTTAAAAGTTATGACTGAAGATGGGGTTAGCTTGTTTCTGGAATGTTCCATGAGTGTATTTTGTGTGTGTTAGGAGAGTGTTTTGGGGATGTGTTTGAAGAAGTTACCCTTGAAGAAGTCTCTCATGACTGTATTGGCGGGACTGTTGGGAATGTGTGTTGAGATTGAGGTTGTAGTGTGAGTGTGTGTTGTGTGTGTGTACCGCAGTGTGTGTGAGAGAAAGCTTCTCTTGAGTAACTTTAATGTGTTTGTGTGTGTGTGTCTGTGTGTTGGAAGTGTGTGTTAGGAGTGAGTGTTTGAGGATGTTTCTCTTCAATAACCTGTGTGTGTGTGTGTGTGTGTGTGTGTGTGTGTGTGTGTGTGAGAGAGAGGGTGTGTGAGGATATTTCTCTTGAGTAACCTGTGTGTGTGTGTGTGTCTGTGTGTGTGTGTGTGTGTGTGTGTGTGTGTGTGTGAGGGTGTGTGAGGATGTTTCTCTTGAGTAATAGGCGACTAGAACTGCTCTGACTTTACTGAACTTTGAGGACTCTCTGTCTCTTCTCTCCCTCCCTGCATCACTCTCTCTCTCCCTCCCTCTTCTCCCTCTCTCCCTCTCTCTCTTCCTGCCTCACTTTTTCTCTGACCAAGAATCTCTCCCTCTCTTCCTGTCTCCCTTTTCTCTCTCTCTTTTCCTCTATCACATTTCAAATTCAAGTTTTTGTTTCAAATTGAAACAAGCTTTATTGGCACGGTCATGTAGCACAGAGCAGTCCAATGGACATATGATACAGTGAAATGTAATACACGCAAACATTTGGACATGGAGCAGTGTAAGTAAGTAAAAACAGTATATATGTACATATATATAATCATAAAATAATAATTTAAAAATGATTAATTAACATGTGAATAAAGAAGGCTTTGATCATCTCTCCCTCCCTACCTCTCTCTGTCTCTTCCTCTCTCACTCTCCCTCCTCTTTCTGTTTCTGCCTCTCTCTCTCTCCCTCCTCTCCTCTCTCCCTCCTCTCTCTGTCTCCCTCTTTCCTCTTGTCTCTCCTCTCTCTCTTTTCCTGTCTCTTTCCCTATCTGGCTCTTACTCTCTTGCTCTCTCTGTGTCTGCTCTCCCTATGTCTGTTCTTCTCTCTTCTCTCTCTCTCTCTCACACACACACTCCCCCTCTCTTTCTTTCTTTCTCTCTCTCTCCCACCCTCCCTCCTTCTCTCCGTGTACAACAGAGTCTCTAATTGTTACCATGTGTCTGAGCCAGTCAGTTCTGAGGAATGTTGGACCGCAGAGCACCGCCAGCTATACACGCCCCCCACCCCGCATGCGTGTGTGTGTGTGTGTGTGTGTGTGTGTGTGTGTGTGTGTGAGAGAGAGAGCAGAAGCCCTCCCATCTCTTCAAGACAGAACTAGCAGGGTGGATATTGCTTGATGTGATTGTCCATTTCTTTACCATATTCACCCCCCCCCTCCTCTACTATGACACAGGATCCATACCACCCCTGTGTATGGATTAACTGCCCTTACAGGACACCGTAGCACACCCGCTGACTGGAAATAACTCAATTTCCCACTGACGCAGGCCACGCAGTCAGACGTGAAAGTGTGAATGTGAGAGAAAGAGCAGAAGAGAAGAATGTGTGTGTGTGTATGTATGGTACACACACGTTTCTGAGCATATGAAGGTTTAAGTATGCCTTCAAGTGAGTGTCTGTGTGTATGCATGTAAGTGTGTGTGTGTTAGTGTGTGTGTGTGTATATATAAGTGTGTGTGTGTGGATGGGTGTGTATGTACGTGAGTGTACATTTGCCACACAATTTCTGTACAAATGGGTCATGCATGTTCATATGCACACAATAGTGTGTGTGTTTGTGTGTGTGTGTGTTTGTGTGTGTGTGTGTATGTGTGTAATTCAGAGTCTACGATGTGCTATTTCACCACCCAAATCTTGCCCACTTCTCTGATACAGGGAGGTTTGTGTGTGTTGCTGCGAATGTGCATGTGTGTGTGTGTGTGTGTGTGTGTTTAGGGAGGAGAGTGAGAATGGCAAAGTGTTTTCCACCTTGGGAGGCTGAGACCCCACAGGCAGGAACAGCATTCTTATTCTGAGTGGTTTTACAAGTCAACACAAAGTGAGTGTTTGTCTGTATGTATGTGTGTGTGTGTATTGTGTGTCTCTGTTTGTGTGGGGGGCAGAATAAAACACACGAAGCATGACCTTTAAAGTTCCTTATAATGGAATCCAGGACAGCTTGGTTATGGAATCTTATTTATATGTTTGTTTGTGAAATGTGTTTGTACAAAAACAACAACAACAACAACAATAGCAGCGTTTCATTGGAATTGAAAGTATTCATTTGTGATAATGGACTGGATGCTGTCATCTCTGTGCGTGTCAGTTTTCAAAGCTCCCTGCCCTAATGGCATTCACATCCTGTGATTATCCTGCTGTTTTTAATCGGGCACTACTGAGGACAGCCTGTTCTCTCTAAAACAGCAGTAGCTGAGTGTCATGGGCGAAATCTCAAACGAGCATGACAATCTTTGGACCGGCTCGATGTCGACGCAGACACCGGCCCTTTCCAAAACGGCCCAGCGGGGCAGATGACGGGGTAGATGTAGCGTGTGTGTGAATGTTTGTGTGTGTGAATGTTTGTGTGTGTGTGTGTGTCTGTGTAGCGTTGCAACAAAGGAAGCAGGTTAGCGGAGAGAAAAACACACATCTGGAAAAGCAAGAGGAATTAATGGCCGCACTAATGAAGTCCAGCCACACTGAACACTGACCTATGTCCGTGCCGCAGTGTGTGTGTGTGTGTGTGTGTGTGTGTGTGTGGTGTGTTTGTGTGTGTGTTTCTGCATTTCTGTGTGTGTCTGTACATGTGTGCATGTGTATTGCAGGTGTGTGTTTATGTTTGTACATGCGTTTCTGGGGAGTGTATTTGTGTGTTGTTAAGAAATGCATAAGTGTGTCCACCTATAGAATCATTGTGTGCTTTTCGACGCCTGAGCTTTTCACACGCTCTCACAAGTAATTACTACGGTTATTGGCCACGCAAATCAGAATACAACTTAGTTCAGAGAAATCATGTCACATCATAAACCAAGCCTTAATTGTATGTTTCAGCCTAGATACTAAAAGGGATCAATCAGTGTGCCTACTGAGATCACCTTCAAGTACTCTCTTCTAGAATGAAAGAGAGGGACAACTCACCTGTTCCACGCAGTCGACAGGTTTTTCTGTGCCAAAGGTCCCCACCTCTCTTAGGTATCGGACGTTCCGGATCACAGGCTGCTGGTCTGACCGGTGTAATTAAGCGAGGTGTGATTCAAACGCGGAGCTCAACTCACTTCATTAACTGACGCAGAAGCGAGTTTTGTGGTATTTAAAAAGTACCCCAAGGTTTAATGTCAAAGAGGTTAACAAGAATTTAAAGAAAAGAAAAAACAACAAGACTTGGTCCCCAAGTCGTCAAGCGCTCAGCAAAACAGTGTACAACCCACACAGCAAAAAGAAGAGCTCTACCCCTACATGCATTGATCTCAGCTTTTTTAACTGCAACTGCTTCCGTCTTTTCATCACGGACTTCTCCTTATAAGGTCATTCCATCATACAATGTACTTTTGCCATGTCAGGGTTTTTTAACAGAGGTGTGATTCATCTATAGGCCGGCTTCTTACAGCCTGCGTCCTCCTCGCGGGCCCCAAAGGGTACACTTCCCGTGTTTAACCGACTTCACAGTTTCAACTGGACATTCACAGCTTACATCAGCATTGTTTCCTCACAAGCATTTGCACTGAAATTGTTTTCTTATACAACAAGCAAATTTCACTCTTGATCATAGCAATCAGCAGCAGATATAGATTTGTTAAACATCACTCACTATCACACTATCATATGATTATAAGGCATGATTCAGACATTCTGCAATCATTGTAAAATGCATATATTGGTTTAGATGATTATAAAGCATAGCTCCAGCAATTTCATAAAAGCATGAGTTTTTCATATGATTAATACATATTTCAAACAATCTCAGCAAAGCGTACATTTGTTAAGTGAGTATGAGAATGGGATATGAGTGTAAATGTGAGTCTGAGAATGTATATGAATGTGAGCCTAACACGCGTACGGATCCATGTCGTGGCTGTCAGGTTCATTCTTTCGTGAGTCGTTCATCAGTGTGTGTGTGAGTGGGTGTACTTGCGTTTGTGGGGTGTGTATGTGTGTGTGTGGGGTGTGTGAGTGGGTGTACATGCGTTTGTGGGGTGTGTATGTGTGTGTGAGTGGGTGTACATGCGTTTGTGGGGTGTGTATGTGTGTGTGTGTGTGTGAGTGGGTGTACATGGGTTTGTGGGGTGTGTAAATGTGTGTGTGTGTGTGAGTGGGTGTACATGCGTTTGTGGGGTGTGTATGTGTGTATGTGCTGGGGAAACAGGAAGACTAAATCTGAATCTCAAACTCACTCAAACACACAAGACTGGCTGTACATTACTGTCAGTAATGAGTCAGCGGACTGGACACACGTGCAGGACAACAAGTTTTTAATGTCCACAGAGGTCGATCACTGACAGATGCTAAGCAGCGCAACAACCCACAAACAACCGGTATGCCTTTTAGGTAGTTAGCGTGCTAGTTTTGGAACAGAACTCCTTATTGCTGCTTTAATTACATTAGTAATGACATCTGGGGAATCTAGGGGCAGGATCACAGGTAGGGGTTGGATAAAGGCCAGAGTTATCTAAGTGTCAAAGTACTGTTAAAAAGTCATAACTATAGTCTTTCACAGGTCTTAATGGACTTCATGTTATAGTTATAATGTCTGAAGGGCTATGTAATATGCAATGTGTAATATGGGTGACCTTATAGTACCTAATAAGTAATTGCATAACTGTTGAGAAAAATATTTTAAGGCTAGTGTGACAGCCCTTGGGCTAACTCCAGGCGAGGTACCTCAATGAAAGTCCTGATGACTGTCTCGGTATAAGTAACATAGTGTGTGTCCTTTGGTGTGTGTGTGTGTGTGTGTGAGCGTCAGTGTGTGTCGCCTCATGAGGTTGGGTTTCAGTACAGTCATAGACGTCCTCTGCATGCCTTCTGGCGACTCCGTGTCGGCATGGTGATACCCCCCCCCCCCACCATCACTTCCAACATTCAGCAAGAGGTTAAAGGTCAAGTGAGGAAGGGTCAGGGGTCAGGTTCACAGATTAGTGTCAGGATGGGGACGGAGGGGGCAGACCATAGCGGTCAGGACCAAATCAGGACCCTAGATAGCAGAGGACACTATGGGAGACAGCCGATGTGCCTGCAAACGTTGTCTCCCTTGTCAGATGAGAAGACACAAAGCAGAGACATGCCAGGGTCTGGGGGAAGTGCAGTTACCCAGGGCTGATGTGAGCGTTATTGCTACACAATATCACTTAGTAACACTGACAGAGCGTGCCTCATATTGCATGGCCCGTGAGACCGTGTACATATACAGATTTGTCAGTACGTTAACAACAGTGTAATCCAAAAATTGTCAGTGTGTAACAGGACTTTGATGCTGTGATACTTTACCCAACCTCAGCCCAGAAGCGCGGTGCGGTTTGGTTTGGAGTGAGAACAGGAAAACCAGCCGAAGCAGACCGGTCGCATGTGAGGCTTTAGTCTCTGTCAGGAGCGGGGCAAATGAGTTTTGACAACAGAGGAAGGACCAACAACAACACACAGGAAATGGCATTAGAGGATTGCATGTAACAGTGCTTCACACCGTGCCCATGTGTGTGTGTGTGTGTGTGTGTGTGTGTGTGTGTGTGTGTGTGTGTGTGGTGTTAGAGTTAGTTTGCATGTAATAGTGCTTC
>NC_045167.1:8120115-8132615 GCF_900700415.2 Clupea harengus | reverse complement strand
CACACACATACACACACACACACATACACACACACACACACACACACACACACACACACACACACACACACACACACACACACGCACACACACACACACACATAAAGGGATACACGATCATGCTAACACATGATTTTTCTTCTCTTAATGTTAAGAGTTTTGCTGTTACGATTTCAAACCTGAATGAACCAGAACCGCCCTTGATGTCCTTCTCCTCGTGTAACTTTTTCTCTATCTCTCTCTGTGGGGCTGTAGGCTAGCATGCTAATTTAAACTCAGGTCATGTGTCACACACACACATACACACACACACACACACACACACATACACACAAATTTGTGTTGGAAGTGAATAGGTGGTCTTTGTTTCCTGGCCGAGGTGTTTTTTTGTTCAGTTTTGGCCGTGTGTGTGTAGTCTCCGAGGAGTGTTTGAACCAGAGCAGAGGTAGGTGAGTGTACTGTGCTGTGCTGTGTGGGAGTGTGTTGGTTCTGATGTTATTCAGCGCAAGCCAAAAAAAAAAATTCATAATGCTTTGAGATAATGTGTGTGTGTGTGTGTGTACTTGTCAACTTACAGTTCATGTTAGTAGAAATCCCTGATTGCTCAACTGATGTAATTATTCGACCGCATTAATAGTAATGGCCTGGTTTGTGTCTCTAAGAAAGAAATGTGGTTCAGATTATCTACGAGCTCGGTTCCAATGCAATAGCCTCACAGGAAACACAGCTTCAAATGTGTGGAGATTTTATCTTGTATTACAGTTATGCAGTTCTCTGCCCTGTACTTGGCATAAGTGATATTTGCCCATGTAAATGTGTGTGGTATGAATGATGTGTGAAGTGTATGAATATGGTACCATGTCTTTGCATGTGTGTGTGTGTGTGTGTGTGTGTTTGTTTGTGTGTGTGTGTGTGTGTGTGTGTGGCTAGAGTAGAATTACATTCCACGAGTAAGAACGAGGTCATACTACCCTTGATGCTTCACCCCTCTCAGTAGGGGTCAGTAAATGTGTATGTCTGTCTGTCTCTGTGTGTGTGTGTGTGTGTGTGTGTGTGTGTGTGTGTGTGTGTGTGTGTGTGTGTGTGTGTGTGATGGGGGAGGTCTGAGAAGGACTGTATGTACTCAGTGTTGGGAGTGACGTTGGTGTGTCAGCCAGAGCACACATAAAAGGGGGGAATCTGACATTTCCTCACTTTACTGCATCTTCAATAAGTACATGTACGTGTGTGTGTGTGTCTGTGTGTGAGTGTGAGTGTGTCAGTTACACTAAATACCCCCCGCTGCTATTTCCAGCTGACCCATGACCCCTCTGCTCAGGGGTAAATATAGAGGGAAGGTGTCACACCACTGTGAGAGCGAGGGAGGAGGAGAAGAAGAGAGGACAGAAAATACACCATTCCAAGCCGTTAACGAGGGAAGGGAAGAGTAACGAGGGAGAAGAAGATTAGCGAGGAGAAGAGGGAAGTTCACCCCTCAGGGTGGTCGACACGGGATTAAATATGGAGAGGCGGTTTAACACCAGAGTGTGAAAGTAAAACGAGAGAAGAGTGCGAAAGAGAGGATAGCGGAGCGAAATAGGCAGGAGAAAGAGGAGGTGAAAGTAGAGGATAGAAGAAAAAGAGGAGAACATAGGAGAGGAGTGTGTGACAAGAAGGCAAGAGGAAAGAAGAAAGGAGAGAGTAGGAGAGAGTAGGAGAGAGGTGAGAAGAAAGGAGAGAGTAGGAGAGAGGTGAGAAGAAAGGAGAGAGTAGGAGAGAGGTGAGAGGAAAGGATACGGGGTGAGAAGAAGAAAGGAATAGAAGACACAGAGAGAGACTGTCCCCTGATCCCTGGTCTTTAACAACAAGGTTGAATTGACAAAACAATAAAGAGAGAGAAAAGTGAATGACAGAAGAAGAGAGAAAATGAGAGGAGAGGGGAGGACAAGCAACTAAATGAGAGAAGAGAAGAATAGACAGATGAGTAGCGGAGGGAAAGAAACAGGGGGAATGAATGAATGGGTTGAAAGAGTGGAGCAGAAGGTCACCCAGTGAGCGTGACTGAATCAGGGAACTATGCTGGCCTCTGCTCCAGGCCGGGACTGCGCTGGGCTGCGCTGGGCTGCACAAGGCTGCAGAAGGCTGGGCTGCGCTGGGCTGCGCTGGGCTGCGCTGGGCTGCGCTGGGCTGCGCTGGGCTGCGCTGGGCTGCACAAGGCTGCAGAAGGCTGGGCTGCACAAGTCCACTTGGCCTCTGCGAGCGGAGACAGGAGTTGCCAAAGTGAAGCTTGTAATATGGCCGCTGTCACGGAGATTTATGGGATTTCATATATTTCAAACAGGATGCTTTTCACACAGGGCGTGGTACCATTTAGTGAGAGTGGGTGTGGACAGGCCTCTGTGTGTGAGAGAAATGAGTGAATGTGCATACTTTTACAAGGAAGGGGCCTATGTGTGTGTGTGGTGTGTGTGTGTGCGTGTGCGTGTGCGTGTGCGTGTGCGTGTGCGTGTGCGTGTGGTGTGTGCGTATGTGGTGTGTGTGTGTGTGTGTGTGTGTGTGTGTGTGCTTGCGTATGTATCAGTGTGAGGATCTGTGACTATGACTTCATTCTCTCTCTCTCTCTCTCTCTCTCTGTGCCCTAAAACCCAAGTCTGTTCGTACACCTGTAGTTCAGTCAGTCTTAACAAGGCCCAGCAGGGTAGCTTTCACACACACACACACACACACACACACACACACACACACACACACACACACACACACACACACACACACACACACACACACACATACACACACACACACACACACACACACACACACACTCTTTCATGTGTTTGAAACCATCTGCTATAAACCTGTCCAGCCAACAGACATTTCTCTTCCCCCCTCACTTTCTATTTCTTTCTGTCTTCTGGTTCTCTCAGGTGCTCTCTCTCTCTCTTTCTCCCCCTCTCTTTCTCCCCCTCTCTTTCTCTCCCTCTCTGTTTCTCTCAGGTGCTCTTTCTCTCTCTCCCCCTCTCTTTCTCTCCCTCTCTGTTTTTCTCAGGTTCTCTCTCTCCCCCTCTCTTTCTCTCCCTCTCTGTTTCTCTCAGGTTCTCTCTCTCTCTGGCTCTCTTTCTCTCCCTCACTCTCTCTCTATTTTTCCTTGAGATGACATGACAGCAGTACTAATGAGGGGAAATCTTGATGTTGGCAGAACCTTCTGGACTGATTATGTTACACGCCTGTGAAATGACTAAACGCTTTCCTCGTGGATTTGATTCCTGGTCTTGTTTTTTCTTCTCTCCTTCTTCCTCTCCCTCTCTCATCCTTTCCTGTCATTTCCTTGTTTGCAGAAGACAGAACGGCTGATCTAATGTATGGCACAGTGCAGTGTTCCCCGGTTCTGTTAGTGGTCCGTTTGATGCGGTCTGAACCATTTATGGGTCATTTCCCCCTCGTTCTCTTTTATAATAGTTTAAAGGAGAGACTTGAGGCGTTCTTCATTAATTCAGTCTCTGAATCTCTGGGTCCTTCTGATAGAGATTGTACCACGCTATAATGTTATTACAGTGCATGAAAGTGCTTAATTCAGCTCGAACCGCTTAACTTAGAAACTTTGTTCAAACTTTGCTGCGTAGGTCTTGTAAAGGACACTTATGCTATGTATTTTTCATTTTTTTCAACTTTATACTTTTTAAAATATTAAAGAAAAACTAATACAATTTCTCCCATTGACTTACATTGGGCCATTATGACATCATAATAGGGTCTTTAAACTGGCTTGCACCTGTGCTTCACTGACACCTGCGCCAAGGTTCCAAGGTTCCTCTACTCTCTGTCCCTCTCCATTCAACTGTATAACTAGGAATACTAATAGACACCTTCCATACTCTACTTTTTTTTCTCCATCTTTCTCTCTATCCCTCTGTCTACTTTCTCTCAAACTACATCTCTCTGCTTCACTCAATTTTCTCTCCTTTCTTCGTTCCTTTTTCCACTCGTCTTTCCTTTCTTCTTTCCTTCTGTTACGCCCCTCTACACCCCTACTGGCTTTGCAGTGGCAGTGCAACAGCTTTTAGGTGGTGAATGGGCATAATAATCCTGATTGTCCACACCTGGGGAGGTGCAGATAAAAGCCATGCAGGTTGCCCTCAGAAGGAGGCCTTGCATGCTCACCAGGCTTTTGATGCTGGTGTGCACACTATTGGGTTTTGGTGCTTGGCACTTACTATTTTACTCTGTGTTTTAGTGTTATAGAAATAAATGCTATTTTTGTACAACTCTGTGGTCTGTCTCCAATGTATGTTGCGGCTCACGAGCCGGGTCGTAACACCTTCTTCCACTCTTCTTTCCTTTCTTCTTTCCTTCTTCCACTCTTCTTTCCTTCTTCCACTCTTCTTTCCTTTCTTCACTCTTCTTTTCTTTCTTCTTTCCTTCTTCCACTCTTCTTTCCTTCTTCCACTCTTCTTTCTTTTCTTCTTTCCTTCTTCCACTCTTCTTTCCTTCTTTCACTCTTCTTTCTTTTCTTCTTTCCTTCTTCCACTCTTCTTTCCTTCTTTCACTCTTCTTTCCTTTCTTCACTTCTTTCTTTTCTTCTTTCCTTCTTCCACTCTTCTTTCTTCTTTCCTTCTTTCACTATTCTTTCTTTTCTTCTTTCCTTCTTCCACTCTTCTTCCTTTTCTTCTTTCCTTCTTCCACTTCTTTCCTTCTTTTACTCTTCTTTCCTTTCTTCTTTCCTTCTTTCACTCTTGTTTCTTTTCTTCTTCCTTTCTTAACTTTTGCATTTCATGCACTGGTATTTCCTTCAGGAAATGCATTTTCTAGTTATCTATGAAGCTTTTAAAAGGGTAATTTTATTACCTGTTTATCCTGCTTCCAACTCTTGACATAAGCTCTCTTAATTGCGCACAAATATTAATAATTGCACACTCCAAACCTTGAAGATATGTTAACGTGTATATGTTTTAACATGAAGAAAAATGTGTGACTCAACTCATTCCCTGTACTAAAAACACTACCGTGTGTTTATTCTATTATATTTAATTTATTTATGGATCATTGCTTGACATGAACTTTGATCGCTGACTTGTGACTATTCTACTTCCTGTCAAGGTGATTGCTCCTGAGGAGATTGTGGACCCGAATGTGGATGAGCACTCTGTGATGACCTACCTGTCCCAGTTCCCTAAAGCCAAGCTCAAGCCTGGAGCTCCTGTCCGGCCTAAGACACTCCATCCCAACAGAGCCAGGGCCTACGGACCAGGTGAGAGGGAGAAAGAGGGAGAGGGAGAGGGAGGTGGAGGGAGAGAGAGGGAGAGAAAGAGGAAGAGTGGGAGGGAGAGAGAGAGGAAGAGAGGGTCAGAGAGGTAGCGAGAGGGAGACAGAGGGCCTCATTTACTAACAGAATTGTGCCCACTTCAAGTGTAATCCTGCGCAAAATGCGGGTAAAGACATGGAACCGTATTTACAAAGGCGGCGCACTTGAGTAAAAACGCAGATTGCCCGCTGCTGGAAGGGTATAAGGTGTTCGTTGCAGAGAGATGGGAGGAGATCCGTAAAGTGCGCCTAATTATGATTCCGTGGTATTTACCAAAACTGCCTGACGAGAGCGCGTCTCTAATTTGCGTGAGAATTCTCCGCTTCATAAAAGCAGGTCTAAACCAGGTCTGTTCCATTTGTTACGAAGCAAACATCAGAAATGTTATTTGTTTAAATGTCTAAGTTCTAAGGTCTAAGTTTGCTGTAACCTCGTGAACCAAAAGCTCTAATTCTAATTCTAATTCTAATTCTAATTTGAACTCATCATCCATGGTGGCAGGGACACGCAGGCCCTCTCTTCTCTATTTTAGCGGCGCGCTAATAACACTGGAGGGCGGAGTAAGGTGCTGATTACGCGACGAGGTTCTTGTTTGATAAATACTACGCAAAATGCGGAAGCCCATCGTGCGCTCTTTGCGGTTTGGCAAAGGCGCTGACTACGCTGCGCCCGCAAATGTTAGTAAATGAGGCCCAGAGAGAGGTGATAGGAGGGATAGATGAGAGAGTGAGAGACGGAGAGGGAGAGGATGAGGGAGATGCAGAGAGGGAGAAAGAGACAGGGAGAGGGAGACAGAAAGAACGAGGGGAGGAGGGATAGATGGGGGGAGAAAGAGAGAGAGAAAGCAAAGTGTAAAAGAAGGGGGTAGGCATACACAGAGTAAGCACAAAACCATATTTGGAGAATGAGTCAGCATATTTTGGAGAACGTTTCTGTTTTTTTTTTTTTTTAGATTTATTTATGGGCTTTTATTTAGCCTTTATTTGGATAGGACAGTGAAGTATTTTTGGACAAGAAGTGAGGAGGAGTGAAGAGGTGGGGAGAGGATCGGGAAACGACAGCAGGCTGGAATCGAACCTGTGTCCCCGCGGGCATTGTAGTCCGTAAAAGGGGGCTTATTGGCTCGCACCACAGTGGCCCCAGAACGTTTCTGTTTTAATATAAACTATTAAATATAAATATTGTAAAAAATATTGTAACATTGACTATCGTCTCCTTAATTCTCTCTCTCTCTCTCTCTGTGTGTGTGTGTGTGTGTTTGTTTCAGGTATTGAGCAGCGGGGCAACATGGTCCTAAAGCCGGCTGAGTTCATGGTGGAGACGGTGGAGGCCGGGCTGGGGGAGGTGCTGGTGTATGTGGAGGATCCAGAGAGACACACAGAGGAGGTGACTAAACACACACACACACACACACACACACACACACACACATCCGCGCACACACACACACACATACACACATACACACACACACACAGACACACACATCCGCACACACATACACACACACACACACACACACACACACACACACACACAGACACACACATCCGCACACACATACACACACACACACACATCCGCACAGACATACACACACACATACACACATGCACGCACCCATACATACACACACACACCCATGCGTGCACACACACACACACACGCACACACACACATACACACACACATGCACGCACACATACACATACATACACACACACACACATACATACACACACACACACGCATGCACACACATGCGCGCACACATACACACGTGCATGCACACATACACACACACACACACACACACACACACACACACACACATCCGCGCACACACACACACATACACACATACACACACACACAGACACACACATCTGCACACACATACACACACACACACACACACACACACAGACACACACATCCGCACACACATACACACACACACACACATCCGCACAGACACACACACACACATACACACACACATACACACATGCACGCACCCATACATACACACACACACCCATGCGTGCACACACACACACACACACGCACACACACACATACACACACACATGCACTCACACATACACATACATACACACACACACACATACATACACACACACACACGCACGCACACACATGCGCGCACACATACACACGTACTCACACCGACACAGACACATACACGCACACACACACACATATAAATACACATATACACACACGCTCACGCACACACACACATATACACACACAAACACACACACACACACACACGCAAACACACATAAACCCCTGTAGAACCATTCGACTGTCCAGATGCTGGGTTTTACATGCATAATGGAGCTGTTGTTGTAAATGACTGCACTGGATTCTCTAACACATTCCTCTTCCTCTTCATTCCTCATCATTCCTCTTCATTCCTCTTCTGGTCTTCCAGGCCAGAGTGATCCCCAACAATGACAAGAACAGGACATACTCAGTGGTTTATGTGCCAAAGGTCGAAGGTCTTCACAAGGTATATACTGCAAGATTAGCTGCTATGTGCTGTTCATCTCTGTGATGTTTGGTCTGATAGATCACAGCTGTGGGGGTATCCTTCTCCTGCCCCACAGGCACATGGCCCATAGGATTACATTGTGTATCTATTTTGCGGACGCCGGTTAGGACGTTCTAACTTAATACTGGACCGATTTCGATCGTTAATTCTCCTTAGTAAATGTTTGGACCCAGAAAGATCGAAAAATAGGGCCCAGGTTGAAAAATCCTGAAGTTTCCCTGTAAGGAAACATATCCCCCAATCACTGAGAGAGAGACTGAAGAACCTTGTCTTGTCTTGTCTGTGTTCCCCAGGTGAAGGTGCTCTTCGCTGGGCAGGACATCGACCGCAGCCCCTTCATGGTGCACGTGTCGAAAGCTCTTGGCGACCCAAACAAGGTTCAGGCCCGTGGGCCGGGTCTAGAGGCTACTGGCAACATGGCCAACAAACCCACCTACTTCGACATCTACACCGCAGGTATGTGGGTGTATGATCCTAGAGCTCAGGTAGGACGCTAGATAGAGTTCTTTATGGTTCTTTAAGTAAGAATACATGAAGGGAAACTTTATGTCTAGAGGAGCTTTAAGTTCTTTAAGTAACTATGCATTAAGGGGAACTATGTCTATGGAGGATCTTGAAAGGTTCTGCACTGTACCATGCGAAGACCTCACAGTGCCAACTAATTACCCCTCAACTTGCTCAGTGTGGAATCTCTATATTGTCAGTAAGGGACCATGAGGGAGAATAATCGAGAATAATGGCCCTGAGAAACACATACCTTATTTAAAAACATGCTGTAGCAATCCTTTAGGTCCCTGTTATTCTTTGCCATTGTTGTCTTTCTTCAGTTCCTCTTACAGTCTGTGCGGTGTGTCACGTCTAAATGTGTCCCCAGGCACTGGTGATGTCTTTATTCAGTTCCTGTCATAGCCTCTGTGGTGTGTCACGTCTAAATGTGTCTCCATGCACTGGTGTTGTCTTTATTCAGTTTGTCTCATTCTGTGTGGTGTGTCACGTCTAAATGTGTCCCCAGGTGCTGGCGCTGGTGATGTGGGGGTGATCATTGTGGACTCTCAGGGCCGGCGGGACACCGTGGAGATCATCCTGGAGAACAAAGGGGACAGTGTTTTCCGATGCACCTATGTGCCCGTGCTGGAGGGTCCGCACACCATTTACGTGACGTTTGCCGGGCAACAGATACCCAGAAGCCCCTTCTCTGTGCGCATCTCTGAGGGTGAGTCAGCCCCACACTCTCAGATACGCCCCCCTAGGCCACCTCCCTATGAGTGGCTATTCAGTTTTTAATTGATTAATGATCGATTAATGAAAGTAATCAGTGGTGTTCTCCCTCCCCCCTCTGCCCATAATCTAATCTGAAGAATGGATAATCTGATGTTATGAACTGATAAAGAAGTGATTGTGCATTGATACTAATACAGAGGAATAATGTTACAAGGGGAAGGGTGCCTAGTCCAGTTTCAGAGGGTAAAAGTCCATCCCAGCCAACCCAAACGGGTCACCAACTGGAGGTAGAGGTCATTTGTGAAGTCTGGTTCAGGACCTGGCTGGAACAAAGACCTGGAATGGATTTTACTGTCTGACTCTGGAGCTCTAGAGCCCTCCTGGCTGCCCCCCCCATCTTGTGCTTTATTGAGAGTGGTTATCCTCCTCCGGGGTATGTATGGTCTGTGGTTCTGGAACACATCTGGGTTTGGGTTTGGAATTAGGGGTTCTTTTGGGTTCTGTTGCCCCTGGAAGGGCTCTGTGTTATGTGTCAGGTTTTGGGGTTTTCAATTTTTGGGGTTCTTTAAGGTTCTGTGGGTCTGTAGTTGTGCGTTCTTGCGTCCTTTTTTTCCATCTGAGCAGGAGAGGCTGGAGCCCTTTTCAGAAGCACCGCCGTGCGCGTTCATGTGTGTGTGTGTGCGTGAGTGCGTGTTTCCTCTTCCTCTCACCTGTGTGTGTGTGTGTGCGTGTGTGTTCTAGCTCCAGCGAGCGTGCGGTCTCCTGGCTCACCGGTTCAGATTATTCCCCAGTCTATACGCACTCCGCCCTCAGACAAGGCCAGGAAGGTGCCCCCCCCAACTCCGCCCAAACCCAGGCGACCAAGTTAGTAGCAGCTAGCCGCAGGGGTGCGGCACTCGCGTGTGCAAATAAACCTGGCGTCACTGGTGCATCCCCCCCCCCACCCCACCCTCCCTTGCCTCTGCCTCCTCCAAACCCCCTGTGGGGGGCGCTGCTGGGCTATTTCTGCTTGTTGGCATGGCATTGGCGCTTTACACTCTCTGGCACCATCTATCAACCAAGCAACAGAGAGAGAGAAAGAGAGAGAAAGAAAGAGAGAGAAAGAGCATTAGAAAGTGTGTGTTTAATAGACAGAGACTCAGGGAATGTGTGTGTGTGCGTGTGTGTGTGTGTGTGAGAGAGAAAGAGAGAGAGAGAGAGAGAGAGAGAGAGAGATCAATAAAAGAGAGTTGACAGCAGTTTCAGAAAGAAGAAATAGGGAAATAGAAAACATGCATGATCATTAGTGAGGGAGAGAGAAATGCACTGAACTCAGGGTGGGTCCACCATGCTGTGGTGTGATTGGACGATCACCTTTACCAAAGCTCCTCCCCTCAATCTCAATTCTCAACAGTCTCTGAAACAGAACTCTTGTGTTTCAATACTCTTTTGATTGAAAATACTGGTTTGTTAACACAAAATACTGAAACAAATTGACATTCCTCAGAAACAATCTCTTAACAAACTATTAAACTTGATTCAAACTAAATTAACTGGAATACATGAGGAGAAATGTACCCTTGCCCATGTCACTATTCCACATAATATTTAACACATTGCTAAGGCAAACTATGAACTCAGAGGTTATTTTACCTGTGTGTGAGTGTGTGTGTGCATGTGCGCGTGCGTGCGTGTGTGTGTGTGTGTGTGTGTGTGTGCAAGTGAGAGAGGGAGCTTGAGGATATCCATAGTAGGGAGCATCATCTAGTCTATTCATATCATTCCTTTCCTCTCAGAGACCAAAAGGCTAGTGCTTGGTGTTCAGTGAGCTATTTTCATCTTCATCTCACCTAAACAGTCTTCTAACACAGAGAATGACAAAGCTGTTTCCCTCCCTTTGGTTTGTTTTAACCCAGATCCTGCCTAAATCTACCTCTCATAACACAAACATCATGTGGACTGCCTTTCATAACACAAACATCATGTGGATTGTCATCATAACTAGTCTGATTAACAACCCCCTCTTGAATCCATCTTTAATCATTTTTTTTTTTTACAATTATTCTTGTTTTGTTTTCATTTTATCCCCATTACACACGTCTTTAAAGATGAAAGGGAGGGGCTATGCTGGAAAACTTTGACCGGAGTGTGTATTTTTCCGGTCCTTTCCGGAGCGTAAAGAGGTGTTCCTGAGTCATCTCGCTGTGCTTTTAACAGACTCCTAAGGACTCCCCTAAAGCTCATAAGTCCGTTGGCTCTTAATGGCCTCCTCCCTGACGCTTATAAGGCAGCTGGCTCTCAATGGCCTTCTCCCTCGGCACCCGTCCCGCACATCTTTTTATAAAATGGCTTTTAAAAGCCAGCAGGCCCAAAACTCCCAAGTTTTAATGTTGACTTTAGTGTCATTTTCTTTTTATTTACAAGCTGCCAGAGAGCCAGGGCCAGTGACTGGTATGAGCTCACCAGAGTAATGTTGACTCTGTTCCACCAGTTTAGGAAGAAGTGTGCTCCCTTACTTAAGTAAAAGGGAGAAGTAATACAGCAAATAGGCTTCTTATATTATCCCCTGTGTAAAATCTTCATCTTAAAAGTAACTACTACCTAAAGCTGTCAAATAGGAAATGTAGTGGAGTAGTAAATACAATATTTCTTTTTGAAATGCAGAGTGGAAGTATAAAGTAGCATAACATGGAAATACTCAAGTAGAGTATAAGTACCTCAAAATTGTTCTTAAAGCAGCAATAAGGAGTTCTGTTCCAAAACTAGCAAGCTAACTACCTCAAAGGCATGCAAAAACCACCAACAGCCCAGTTGACAGTGATAGAAGCTTGCCAACACACTAACTGGTGTCTTTTGGCAGTATAGCTGGCAATGTCATGCTGTGAAAGCTTTTCTTCCATTTTTGCAGGGTATTCCAGCCCGGTACACAGAACTACACAGGTGTTTATCTGTCCTTCACATGGCCATATGCTATCAAAATGAATTTGAGGATGGTACCAAAACTAGTTGCCTATAAAACCATACCTCAAAACGTGTTACATTGTTGCATAGTGTTACTTTAAGTACAGAAATTGAGTAAATATACTTAGTAACTTTTCTCCATAGCACACCACACAATGGTGCCAAAAACTAAAATAAAAAAAAATGATTAGCTTTGAAAGAGTAGTTTTGATATATACGTAATATAAATGACAGAATAACAATAGCCCTCATACCTTCGTTAGTGTGAGCGCAAAGATTGAACATTTTCCTGGATTATCCTCTAGAGCCTTGGAATCAGAAGGAATGTACACATCTCATTTCACATAACTGTGATAGATGTAAATGACAGTAGAATGATTTTAACCTTCTAATTTCAAGTCCAAAGATAATCGATTGATGATTTTAACATTCATGGATCAAAAGGGAAACCAAAGGCATGTGAACCACTGGACGATG
>NC_045167.1:8115115-8117615 GCF_900700415.2 Clupea harengus | reverse complement strand
TATCTTCTCCTCCTCATCTCTCTGTTTCTCTCTCTCTCTTTCTCTTTCTCTGTCTCTCTCTCCCTTTCACTCTCACTGTCTCTGTCTCTCTCTCTCTCTCCTCTCTCTCCTCCATTTTCCCTCTCTCTCTCTCTCTCACACACTCTCTCTCTCACACTCTCTCTCTCTCTGTCTGTCTCTCACTCTATTTTCCATGTCCCAGGGCCTTTTTAGCCATGCTGATGAGTGTTTATGGGGTGTTAGCGCAGTAAGTGGGCTTGAATGTGAAGCCAGTAAACCATTTCCCAGTCCCTTGAGCTTAACACATACATGCACACGCACACACACACACAGGCGCACACACACACATGCGCAGACACACAAACACAAACACACACACGCACAAACATGTACACACACACACACACACACACACCTCTGAAGGCTCTTTCTGAACACAAACCATGTGTTTTTATGTGTACAATTGTATACAGCAACTTTTCACCTGAGATTCTCTTGGAAAATGAGTTTGTCTTTTTTCTAGTTTGCTTATGTTTGTGTGAGTACCTGATTTCATCTGTGTACCCTTGTGTTGTTTATGTGTGTGTGTGTGTGTGTGTGTGTGTGTGTGTGTGTGTGTGTGTGTGTGTGTGTGTGTGTGTGTGTGTGTGTGTGTGTCTGTGTGTGTGTGTGTGTGTGTGTAGGCTTCTCTATCGAGGGCCCGTCCCAGGCTAAGATCGAGTGTGATGACAAGGGCGATGGCTCGTGTGACATGCGCTACTGGCCTACGGAGCCTGGCGACTACGCCGTTCACGTCATCTGTGACGACGAGGACATTAAGGACAGCCCCTTCATAGCTCACATCCTCCCCGCAGCCAATGACGTCTTCCCTGAGAAGGTAAACAGCTCCCTCACACTTGTACGTATATGTTAAAGTAGTCTGTATCAAGGGATACAGATCTCTATGGTAGTCCCCCACACTTATACATAGGTTAAAGTAGTCTGTATCAAGGGATACAGATCTCTATGGTAGTTTCCCCACACTTATACATAGGTTAAAGTAGTCTGTATCAAGGGATTGCAAGGTTTTCTATGCTGCTTTGGCCTACATGTGATCTGTGTTTTATGATTGGTGGTTTCTGATCATGTGACATGCTGATTGACATTGCTTTACTCCTCCTCCTCCTGCAGGTGCAGTGTTCTGGACCAGGCCTGGAGCCGACAGGCTGCATTGTCAACAAACCTGCGGAGTTCACCATAGACGCTCAGGCGGCTGGCAGCGGCCAACTCAGGATCTACGCTCAGGTGCGGTCTAAAGCACAGCTTCTCAGCTCGGCTCCTTATGGCCGAGGGAGTACAATTACAAATAACATTTGTCAGCGCATGAAAAGAAAAAGTGTGTGGATATTTTTTGGACGGGGCATGTGCAGATTTATTGAATTTGTGTGTTTTACAGTTCACCCCAGGTTTCATCAAAGTGAATCTGTGTGTGTGTGTGTGTGTGTGTGTGTGTGTGTGTGTGTGTGTGTGTGTGTGTGTGTGTTTGCTTGTTTTTTATGTTTGGGTGTGGCACAGGATGCAGAGGGCTTCCCCATTGACATTCAGATCACTGATAATGGCGACAGCACCTACCTCTGTGTGTATGTTCCCACCAAAGCCATCAAACACACCATCATCATTACCTGGGGAGAGGTCAACGTTCCCAACAGCCCCTTCAGGGTAAGACGACACTAACACCCACACGCACGCACACACATACACAACACAGACATCTGTATCAAATCTAGCCAAACAGATTTTATAAACTGCTTCAGTATTTTGGACTGTAATAGTAATAGTAGTAGTGTGAACATGGAGTGTTCATGTAATTGGTTGATGGATGTCAGGTGACCATCGGAGAGGGCAGTCACCCAGAGAATGTGAAGGTGTATGGTCCCGGAGTGGACAAGACTGGACTGAAGGCCAACGAGCCCACCTACTTCACCGTAGACTGCAGCGATGCAGGGCAAGGTCAGACTGCACACCACACACAGTAACACACCTGAATGTACCTGAGATCACCTGAAAGAACCTGAACATACTTGGACATATCCTGGCACATCTGAACACATTTGGGCATTCAGGAATCTCTGAACATATCTCATGAGTATATCTCCAAGACAGCTTAAAGCAGCTGAACACTCATCAAAACATTTGAGCACACCTGGACTCACCTTAGAGGTACTAAGCACCTCTGAACATCTAGTCACACCTGAAAAAACACCTGTTCTACTTACGTTGCGTTGTCTTTCCGGTTCTGAAGGGGACGTGAGCATCGGGATCAAATGCGCTCCAGGTGTGGTGGGACCCGCAGAGGCGGACATCGACTTTGACATCATCAAGAACGACAATGACACGTTCACTGTGAAGTACACCCCCCCTGGTTCCGGACGCTACACCATCATGGTGCTGTTTGCAGACCAGGTCAGCACCGTCAGCACCGTCAGCACCACCCCTCTCATGCCCTCAAGCCATCAAGTAG
>NC_045167.1:8097615-8110115 GCF_900700415.2 Clupea harengus | reverse complement strand
GGGCACGGGTGGTCTGGGCCTCACGGTGGAGGGTCCGTGCGAGGCCAAGATCGAGTGCCAGGACAACGGCGACGGCTCGTGCTCCGTGTCCTACCTGCCCACGGAACCCGGCGAGTACTCCATCAACATCCTGTTCGCGGAGCAGCACATCCCCGGGTCGCCCTTCAAGGCTGTGGTCCAGTCCGTGTTCGACCCGAGCAAGGTGACGGCCAGCGGCCCGGGCCTGGAGAGGGGGAAGGTGAACGAGGCGGCGTCCTTCACGGTGGACTGCTCCAAGGCGGGCGAGGCTGAGCTGACCATCGAGATCATCTCGGACGCGGGCTCGCCGGCAGAGGTGCGGGTGCAGAACAACAGCGACGGAACCTACTCCATCACGTACATTCCGCCTTCACACGGCATGTACACCATCACCATCAACTACGGGGGACACGCGGCGCCTAAGTTCCCCGCCAGGGTGCAGGTGGACCCCAACATCGACACCAGCGCCATCAAGGTCTATGGGCCAGGAGTGGAGTCCAGAGGTACGCATGCCGACTGCTGGCCGTATGCATGAGAAATTATATTTAAATAGGATGTATATAAAATCTCCATTAACACTGAAACACTAATGCAGAAATAATATGATATCATGTCGCAACATTGCAAGGCCTCAGGAATCATTATATTTCCATGAATTCAGGAAGACTGAAATGGAAAAATAACACATGTGCTTTGAGACTGATAACAGATTTGAAGAGTTGGCCTTCAATTCTTGTAAAGATACAGGAATATATGCAGTCTGCATATAGTATACAGTCAGGCTCTCTGCATTTGTGTGTGTTTGTGATTGTTTGTGTGTGTGTGTGTGTGTGTGTGTGTACGATTTTACAGGAGTCCTTCGAGAGGTCACAACTCATTTCATGGTTGATGCCCGTGCTGTTGGCAAGGCCGGGGGGGACAACCACATCAAAGCCCGTATTGTGAACCCCTCAGGAGCCAGTACAGACGCCTTCATCACCGAGAAGGCAGACGGCACCTACAGAGTAGAGTACACCGCCTACGAGGATGGTAAGAGCACGGGGGGGGCAAAAAGAATCCCAATGGCAGGCTTAAGAGTGTGTAGCTATACCTATAGAGCAGAGTACTATGAGGCTGGTAAGAGCACGTGGGGGCCAATAAGAATCCCAATGGCAGGCTTAAGAGTGTGTAGCTATACCTATAGAGCAGAGTACTATGAGGCTGGTAAGAGCACGTGGGGGCCAATAAGAATCCCAATGGCAGGCTTAAGAGTGTGTAGCTATACCTATAGAGCAGAGTACTATGAGGCTGGTAAGAGTTCTCACGGCTGAAGGCTGAAGAGCGGGGGGCTTTACATGCCTAGGACATCAGATGATTAAATAAAGTAGGATACGATTAGTAGTATATCGCCAATAGATGGTATGAACACAGGGGACGTATAGGAGTTGCAGTGGCACCTACATCAGGAGATTGCACCACCCACAAGGACAGTAGGACCTCTGGGGAGGTAGAGTAGTCACTAGAGAGGCATTTCCACAAGTGTGATTGCTCAACAGTAGCAGACCCCTGCCCAGCGCTGACTATTAGGCCTATAATTATGAGCACCCAGCACACAGTAGCTTTATGATTAATTACCCTGAATACAAAATTAGTTGACAGTCTTGATTTATTGTGTGCAATAAACTACATGATTTCCCTGAACAAGGCAAACATTTGATCATCAAAAGGACTAAAGTGTCAAATTTCTTTAAAATCTCCACGCTTTAGGCCTACTAGTAAAGAATGTCAATGCAATAGTTCTTAGATAACTTTCTTTAAAGAGGACCTATTCGCAATGCTGTGTGCTTGAGCAATCGCAATAATAATAACTGCACATTTTGAAGAAAACCAGACAGCTCTGTGTTTAAGAATAAGTGGTTTTGAATTGGAGGTATTAGTCAGTTAATGAGATGCTGATGATGAGCTGGTCCAGACTGATTGGAGCTCAATGCGGGGTCATGAGGGGTCGTTGCCATGGAGCAGATAGGGTGTGTTGGGGAGTACAGCGCATGATAGCTTTGGCTGAACACATTGGGTTAACTCACAGGTCTTGCTTTCTGGAACGCCCTCTTGAACTTTTCCACTTCAACTGATGATGCCAAACAAGCCAGTCCGTCTTTGATTGACTAATAAATCAGCCAATCAGGTTCATGTGTCTCACAGGAACGAGCCAATGAGAGTACCTAAGCCGGGAGAAGAGGGGTGTTTTGTCAAGACAGGAAGCTCTCCTCGGTTTATGAGTGTTTTTCTAAGACAGCCTGCGTCTCATATAAAACACAACCCCTTGTGGTTTGCATAAAGCGTCTGTTTCCTACTTTATGATAATGGAAAAAGGCCTAGTAAACGCTTCTCAGGGTATCATTGCTTTAGCAGACAGCGGTGGGTTTGTTTTTGTTGAACGGAGAAGTGGAGAACTAGACTTCAGTGGCCCTTTAGTGGAGGACCGAGAGCAGACAGCAGAAAAGTACATAAATGCTGTACGTTACATTTGGGAAAATATAGATAGATAGATTGTGTGTGAGAGAGAGAGAGAGAGAGATGAAGAGGAAAAGAGGGTGGAAAATAGTGTGATAAACTGAGACAGATAGATAGACAGACAGAAAGAAAGATAGATAGATAGATAGATAGATGAATAGACAGAGAGAGATATAGAAATAGACAGTTAGATAAAGAGAAAGAGAGATAGATATATAGATAGATATAGAGAGATAGAGATATAGAGATAGAGAGAGAGAGAGAGAGAAAGGGAGAAAGGGAGAGAGGGAGAGAGGGATGAATAGAGCAAGAGAGAGAGGGAGCCCTGAGTGTAAGAAGCAGGCCCAGGTAGTGACAGGGAGAGTCATCTGGTTATAATTAGCTGGCGTCTGTCGTAAGGGGTTAGATTGTTTTATATCTATAAATATATGAGCCTGTCACACTGTGAGCTGTGGGGAAAACAACCACTGCTAGTCTGTTCTGGTTGTGCAGCGATTCAATACTAAACTCATTTGTTATCAGCCTCTTGTGGCCATGTGGCCATTTCAGGGTGTTTGACTTTGATTGTTGGGGTGGCAAAGCATAACCTCTGTCAAGTATTACTTATATATAGACCTGATATTGTTTTACAAAACGTACCTTTGCCCCCTCCCCTATATATCTCATTCTGTGTGCACTCTCTACAGAGCATATGGTAGACATGTTTAAATCCTCCACGTTGTAATATGTGCAGGTAGACTGCACATATTATTTACTATTTATGCACATATAAGTTACTAGATACACTGGAATACAGGTACTCCTTGGAGATGTACTTACAGGGCGTTTCCCAAATAGCCTCCTTAAATAGTGCACTAATTATGACAGCAACGAGGTAACTGAGATGTATCAGGTGGATAGCAGAGTGTACATCAGTGACTATACTAGACTGGGAACGATGTTGCTGGGCCTTAGACATATACCATACTATATGGTACTGCCCTACTATTCTAGCCTAACTTTATTGTATAATATTCTATACATTTGTGTGTGTGTGTGTGTGTGTGTGTGTGTGTGTGTGTGTGTGTGTGTGTATTACATTTACATTACATTTAGTCATTTAGCAGACACTTTTATCCAAAGCGACGTACAAGGGAGAGAACAATCAAGCTACGAGCAATAGAGACCTAGTGTAACAATAAATACTATTTTGCATAAGAAATATAAAAAAAGTGCAGGAATGTAACTACTGTAAGTGCAAGTTAAGTTAGGAAGGTGTGTGAGTGTGTTTGTGTGTGTGTTTGTGTGTGTTTGTGTTGTGTTGTGTGTGTGTGTGTGTGTGTGTGTGTGTGTGTGTGTGTGTTTGTGTGTGTGTGTGTTTGTGTGTCTAAATCATGTCTGCACCTTGCTGAGATGTAAGTATGTGTGCACTCAGGTGTGAATCTAACTGGGTTGTTGTATAATGGTCTAACAGGTATGCACCTGATTGAGGTTCTGTACGAAGACGTTGCCGTACCCAAAAGTCCGTTCAGGGTATCGGTAACGGAGGGGTGTGACCCCAGCCGTGTGCGGGCGTACGGTCACGGACTGGAGGAGGGCCTAGTGAACAAACCCAACCTCTTCACCGTGGAAACCAGGTACAGTGTTCTTCAGTGGGCATGCTTAGTATTCTATTATATGACATAACATTAGTTAAGCAAATGCAGTGACACTGTTTAGTATGTTATACTGTCATGCACTGTATTGTACCGTACTATATTGTACTACTCACAAGTTGAGTACGTGCGATTCCTCAGATTCCTTCCTGCATCCATTGTCCTAATTCAAATGTATGGTGTTAACACTGCTGTGTGTAGACACTTTTATTTACTCAGTAGCATTCATGATGAAGGGAGATGAGCAAAAAAGCTCCACAGATGTCAAGAAATTTCACACTCTCTTTCCCCCACTCCATCTCTCTTTCCCTCACTCCGTCTCTCTCTCCCTCACCCATCTCTCTGTTTCCCTCACTCTCTCACTCTATCTCTCTCTCTCCCTGACCCATTCTCCATCCCCCTCTCCCCCTCTCTTCCTGTTTCTCTCTCTCTGCACTCTCTGTTCTCTTGTTTTTTTTCTCTCTCTCTCTCTCTCTTTCTCTCTCCCCCTCAGGGGTGCAGGCACAGGTGGGTTGGGTCTGGCCATAGAGGGTCCGTCCGAGGCCAAGATGTCCTGCAAGGACAACAAAGATGGCAGCTGCAGTGTGGAGTACATCCCCTTTACCCCCGGGGACTACGACGTCAACATCACCTTCGGGGGGCTGCCCATTCCAGGTCTGATGTCACTTCTTCTGATGTCACCCGCGTCATAGAATCATTACCTATCATTATTTAAGTACATTTATGTTATTTGAGTACAACAATTATTTGTTCACATGATCCGATTCAGTTTTTTTATGTTGTCCAATCTGTTTATGTGTGTATATGTATTTGTATATGAATCTCTCTCTCTCTCTCTCTCTCTCTCTGTCTGTATCTGTGTGTCTCTGTTTATGTTTGTATGCCTATGTGTGTATGCTCATATCTGTATGTGTGTGTGTGTGTGTGTGTGTGTGTGTTTGTGTGTGCCCTGCAGGAAGTCCGTTCCGTGTGCCGGTGCGAGAGCTGGTTGACCCCAGTAAGGTGAAGTGCTCTGGCCCAGGGCTGGGCAGCGGAGTCAGGGCTCACGTCCCCCAGACCTTCACTGTGGACTGCAGCAAAGCCGGCCTCGCTCCACTGGAGGTGCTGATCTATGGGCCCACAGGTGAGAGAACACACAGGTGACACACACACAGGTGACACATACACACACACACACACACACGCACACGCACACGCAAACGCAAACGCAAACATGTACACACGTTGTGGTATCATGAGAGGTTTTACCACTGAGCTGGGTGTAGGGCAGTGCGTAATCAACAGGACAGAGCAGGCAAAAGTGCTTTCAAACGAGGAATCCGGTTTATTCACCAACACAAAGAATTTCAGGAAGCAAAACAATAAAGGTCTTCAAAGGCAAAACATAGGCTTCATAAAGTTGCTCCTAACTTAAGTCCTACCAACTGTGGTTGCAAACTCAAAGTTCGTCCGTCCAGGTCCTTCCCGGCTTGGGGCTAGCCTTCCCCCTTCCGGATGCGGCTTAGCAATCGCTTTAGCCAGCGCTTCAGCAAGTGTTTCAACAAAGGCTTCCCCCGCACGTCAAGTGCTCTCTGTTCTCCTCCCGGCTCTCCCGGCTCTCATGGCTCTCATGGCTCACTCTTTCACAACAGGCACCACCTGTCTTAAATGCTCCTTCCATCAGGTGCCTTAAGCACCTACACCTGGTTGGGTCCTGCTGCATTCTGGGAGATGTAGTGCACATGGCAGCCATCTTGTGGTGTGGCAGCCAGACCTCCACACGAACACCACACCCCTCTGCTAGCTGGCCCATCGTGATGCCACAACGTACATATATACACACAAACACACACACATGTACACATACACACACGCGCACAAACACACAAACACACACACACACAAGTACACACACACACACACACCCAGATACACACATGAACCCACTTATGTGTGGAGGCTTGTATGGTAACAGACCGTTGGCTCCTGCAGGCGTGGCTGAGCCAGTGAGCATCACAGACAACGGTGACGGCACACACACGGTCAACTACACCCCCACCAAAGACGGCCCTCACACTGTGTGTGTTAAATATGCAGACCAGGAAGTCCCTCGCAGGTGAGAGACTGACATCTCTTCAACTCACTTCAACTGTTTTGCATCTCATCTGCATGATTCTTCACACACTTTACGTACTTATAACTGTATAACCTATGACCTTTGACCTACCGCAAGAACTTGCACTTCTTATACTGGTCTTTTGTCAAGTCCAGGTTTGATTTGATATCCATATATCTCAGTTCCATTTGATTATAAAATCGGTAATTGAAGGTATTTACATTCTGTTCTCTGTGTCTCTCTGTAGTCCATTTAAAATCAAGGCTTTGCCCGCCCATGATGCCAGTAAAGTTCGTGCCAGTGGGCCTGGTCTGAATGCCTCAGGTGTGCCAGCCAGCTTACCTGTAGAGTTCACCATCGATGCCCGCGATGCAGGAGAGGGGCTTCTCACTGTGCAGATTCTGGTGAGTGAATTTGATCAACAAAGACCCTGTTTCTATTTGCCTCTTACTTACACATTCATAAGAGTAGAGCAAAAAAAAAACTACAACTCCCATGTCACCTTACTCACCCCTTCCTCCCTCCCCTGCCCTTTGACCTGTGCCAGGGTGACGTGACGTGACGTGTGTGCCTGTCGCTGCAGGGTCCTGACGGCTGCAGGCGGGAGGCCTCCGTCTCTGTGTTGGACTGGGGCAGGAGGGTGTGGGAGAGTCATATTGTAAAGGGCACCATACCCTTCTATATTCTTAAGCAAGGCTGTGTAAGGCCGCAACAAACTCAACGCTCATCTTCCTCTCCAGGCCTCTTCTTCATCTTATTCTTCCGCCTCCTCCTCCTGCGCCATGTGTCTTACGTCTCCCTTCCCACTGTCCTACTTCCCCCGTCCTCCTGCCCCGCTCGTGCCTCCTTGCCCTGTGGTTCTTATGAACTTTGACCTTAGAACCAAGCTGACCTGCCTTGTTCCCAAGTTCCTTGTTTGTCATTACTCCATCCTCTTAATCAAGGGTGTTTGTGTCTTTCAGGCCTACTTTTCCTGGAAGAACAATTTAAGTAGAACAGGGATGAAGGTGGAAATGCTAAAGGGTGATGGGAAATGTAGTTTTTAAGACTCTTCTAAGTGTTCAGTTTCAGTTCCGTTACCTCCGTGCCAGAGACAGAGTAACGCAGACAGATGACTATGCTCCAAAACGAAACAACTTTTCCCACCCTGTTATGGCTTCCCATAGTGAGGGGAAGAGTGGTGGTTCGTAAATGTGATAGTTGTTCAAGGTTTTCCAGAACCACGTCTGTAAGCATCCTGTAAAGAGTCAAGAACCACGTCTGTAGACATCCTGTAAAGAGAAAAGAACCACGTCTGTGGACATCCTGTAAAGACTAAAGAACCACGTCTGTAGACATCCTGTAAAGAGAAAAGAACCACGTCTGTGGACATCATCTAAGTAGTAGCGTACTCACTAACTAGTAGTTGATTCAGGTCCAAATGTGGCCTAGATCTTGTGCTAGTCTGGTCCTGATCCGACGCAGATCTGGTTCTGCTCTGGCCCAGGGTGAGTTTAAGTGAAAGGAGAGGAGTCACGAAAGCCCCTTGAGTTTTCCCACTGTATCATAGTCTCTGTGGACTGACCACCATTGGGTTTTCTTTTTGGCTAACTCCTCCATGTGGTTTTGCTCAACATCACTAACTGTGAGGAGATGCCGCTCTCTAAACTGGGCCTAACCTATCCTCTTGAGATAATAACAGTGTGTAGACTAGACACTTCCAGCTTGGTGTAGTGTGAGACAATGCACACATATACATCTATCAATCAACAACCCAGCCGCCAACATCATTTACCCAGAATCACCACCACCATGTTACATCTTGTGGATGGATTTTTGGTTTGGTTTTGGTGTATGAACTAATCGACTGACAATGCAGAACCAACCCCTGTGAATTCACACACATGTGTGTGTGTATTGATGTGTGTGTGTGTGTTTGATCGCAGGACCCGGATGGCAAGCCGAAGAAGGCCAACATCCGTGACAACCGAGACGGGACGTACACGGTGTCCTACGTGCCAGACATGACCGGACGCTACACCATCACCATCAAATATGGCGGAGACGAGATCCCGTACTCGCCGTACCGCATCCATGCCGTGCCTTCCGGAGATGCCAGCAAGTGCCTGGTCACAGGTGGGCATCACAGGACCAGCTGCTCGTGGCGAATCCGCTGTGATGGATGTGATGTTATAACAGTGTGGAGTTGTGTTTTTAAGGGTCATCACAGCGGAAATGAAGGATTAGCATCATTCTTATAAAACACAGTCAAGTTATATTTTCAAGTACTGGAACAGGACAGATGTGTGCTTTGTTTTGGTGCAGCAGTTATTTTCTCCTGAAACTGTTTAAATCTAAACTTTCTTGTGCATTTGCCAAAACCTTAAGGATTGACATGATTCTTATGATGTTCAGTGATTTTATGATTGATACATTAATCTATTCTGTATTGCAGTTTCCATTGGAGGACACGGGCTGGGTGAGTGCTGACTGTGATTTTTAGCGATTTAATTTGCGTTTGAAAGGAATGCGTTTCATAAGGAGGTTTGGTTGCCCTGTTGTCATAGCCACTGTTGTCATAGCCACTGTTGTCAATCATGTGTCATGTGACAGGATCAGGTCTTGGACCCACTATTCAGATTGGCGAGGAAACGGTGATCACCGTAGATGCCAAGGCTGCTGGGAAGGGCAAGGTCACGTGTAAGGTGTCGACACCTGACGGGGCGGAGCTCGATGTGGATGTAGTGGAGAACGCTGATGGAACGTTTGATATCTACTACACGGCGCCGGAACCAGGGAAATACGTCATCACCATCCGCTTCGGAGGAGAGCACATTCCCAACAGCCCCTTCCATGTGGTGGTGTGTAGGATCTGTATATATGCCTGATCATATGCTCATGATGATGGTGGAGATGCCGATTATTATGTTGGTTATGGTGATGATGATGGTGATCATCACCATCATCATCATCTTTATTTGCTGTGTCATGCTTAATGATGCAGGCAGTGATGTAGTTTAGGTTATTAATCTGCATTTAAAATGGAACATTGTGTTTCTCATTGAACCTTGTAAATCAGGCTGGGTCTCACCAAGCTGATTGAAAATCAGTTTGGTTCTTAAATACACAGCCCTATATGACCAACTGTGTTGTGATGTACAGTAACTGAGTGACTAATTGAACTTAAGTGTGAAACACGCATGTGTGTGTGACTGGTGTGTGTTACCGTGTTTCCCCCTAGGCGAGTGATACCATTCCCATTATAGAGGAGCCCTGTGATAAAGTTCAGCTACAGCAGCCCTACGCCCCCTACCAGGGCTGCACACCACACTGGGTACCACCTTAAGATCACTGTGTCCCTTAGTCTTCATCACTCCTCTTCATCTCTCCTCTTCATCACTCTTCATCTCTCCTCTTCATATCTCCTCTTCTTCACTCTAAGATCACTGTGTCTGCTAGTCTTCATCTCTCCTCTTCATCACTCTAAGCTCACTGTGTCCGCTAGTCTTCATCACTCCTCTTCATCACTCCTCTTCATCACTCTTCATCTCTCCTCTTCATCTCTCCTCTTCTTCACTCTAAGATCACTGTGTCTGCTAGTCTTCATCTCTCCTCTTCATCACTCTAAGCTCACTGTGTCCGCTAGTCTTCATCACTCCTCTTCATCACTCCTCTTCATCACTCTTCATCTCTCCTCTTCATCTCTCCTCTTCTTCACTCTAAGATCACTGTGTCTGCTAGTCTTCATCACTCCTCTTCATCACTCCTCTTCACTCCTCTTCATCTCTCCTCTTCATCACTCATCTTCATCACTCCTCTTCATCACGCTTCATCACTCCTCTTCATCACTCCTCTTCATCACTCCTCTTCATCTCTCCTCTTCATCACTCATCTTCATCACTCATCTTCATCACTCCTCTTCACTCCTCTTCATCTCTCCTCTTCATCACTCATCTTCATCACTCCTCTTCATCACGCTTCATCACTCCTCTTCATCACTCATCTTCATCGCTCCTCTTCATCTCTCCTCTTCATCACGCTTCATCTCTCCTCTTCATCGCTCCTCTTCATCTCTTCAGTTCACTCTACTTTGCCTCACTTTCTGTTCATGAATAGTCTTCTCTGTGTAATTCTTCATCCTCTTTGTCCTCGTCCCAGTCTGTCCTTTATCCCAGTCCAAAACTCTTATACAGTAACACGAGCTCCTCATTCCTCTCAGGTTCAAGTTCTCAGGCTGCACTCCCTCTCCTTCCATTCAAATCATCTCCGATAAGTGTCTTGTCACAGGCCAGCTTAAGCTGAACATTAAAGCTGCACTCCATCTGTTTTTAATGGCCTTTCCTCTTTCTCAAGCTGAACATTAAAGCTGCAATCTTTGAGTTTTTATATGGGTTTTCACTGTCATATTTTCCATATAATTTCATCTCATGCATGCTCATTTCTGCTGCTGTGTTCATCTGCCTATTCATTATCATTTTAGAGTTTGTTTTCTTCTGGGTTCTCATACCCTCCAGAATCTTCCATTCCGGAATCTTCCATTCAGTGCTTAATTTCCTAACCTGGGAACCTGAATGTTAGCATCTGTCTCTAGAAAGGGTCAGGGCCTAATCTGCACCACAATCAGCTGTTTGCAAAATTTCTTCTAAATCAGCTGTTAGTGAGTTTAAATCAGCTGTTTTTTTTATCAGCAACTGAGTCTCTTCTACTTAACTCAGTCCATGACTAATCAGGGCCAAATCTGCATCAGAGACAGCTGCTAGCTGGATTGCTTCTCTGTCCTCTTGCCTCTCAGGCGCTAGTGTAGCAGCCTTGCTAACAGGCTAATTTGCTAACGGGCTAACTGATGTCTCTCTTGTTTCAGGCCACGGAGGAACCAATCACAGCCAGCAACGGGATAGAGCCCATGCTCCGCCCCTTTAACCTAGTCATTCCCTTCACTGTGCAGAAAGGAGAGATTACAGGTGAGGCACACCTATTGATTTAAAAGCACCACTAATATAAAAGCACCACTGATATAGAAGCACCACTGATACTCCATAGTTGTAAAAGCACCACTGATATAAAAGCACCACTGATATAGAAGCACCACTGATACTCCACTGTTGTAAAAGCACCACTGATACTCCATAGTTGTAAAAGCACCACTGATATAAAAGCACCACTGATATTCCATAGTTGTAAAAGCGCCACTTATATTCCACTGATGTAAGAGCATCCAGATGACTGAATGGGAGTGTAGAATGGGATGCTATCAGAGAGGAGATTCCGCCTGTGCATGTTCCCTAATGAACCACAGCCGTACCTCATCTCTGTGTGTTAGTGTTGGCTCTCTGCATTGCCAGCGTAGCTGAACAAACAAAGCCTTGACTTGGGTTGAAGTAAACAGAACTGGCCTGGCCTGTCAGTGGCCTGGTCCAGATGTGTGTGTATGTGTGTATATGTGTGTGTGGTTTGTTTGTGTGTGTGTGTGTGTGTGTGTCTGTGTGTGTGTGTGTGTGTGTGTGTGTGTGTGTGTCTTTGTGTCTGTGAGTGTGTGTCTGTGTGTGTGTGTGTCTCTGTGTGTGTGTGTGTGTGTGTGTGTGTGTGTGTGTGTTTAAGTCCCACTGTGGGGTTGCTTTTTCCTTTGTCCTTCATGGTAGTTTGAAATTATGTCATAGTGAGCTTTAAACGAATGAAGGTGTTGGAAAGTTGGTTGAAAATCGTTTACTAGAGGTTAATAAATGTTTCTTACGGTGGGTGTCCACGGCACGCGTTATCGTGCTGCTCTCATTGTGATAGAATGGATGCGATTTGCTGCATACTGAGGAAAAAATCGTGTTTGCTGCCTGCAGAAAGTTGGGCATTCTTTAACTTTATGCAAATGACAGCGATTTGCTGCATGCTGAGAGCCAATCAGTTCGGCGTGTGTGATTTGGAGGCCAACGTAGCTCATATGGGCGGGAGTAATCAAAAATATCGAAACAAGATGGCGGAGTCTCGGGACTCTGTTACTGGGAAATATTTTATGTGAATAAAGGTTATCTACACGACTTTTTATATGTCTAATCGACTCGGTTTGTTGTTTATATGCTACACGAATGCTGTTAGGTCAAACAGAATATTGTAGGTCTTGAACTGAAGCTCTGGACTATTACTGTTAGCTTGCCGCTAACACTTTAACCGAAAACCCATTGGAAACACATAGTCGCTAGCTAGTTAGCTGCTAAATAAGTTACATATAACTAGGGTGACCAGACATCCTCTTTTACCCGGACACGTCTTCTTTTACCCGGACAAAAAAG